>NC_084600.1:43571798-43592742 GCF_033807715.1 Cololabis saira
TCAAACATGAGTTTCCACCTCAGGTCAGAGCGGTTTCTTTTATTTGGAATAAATCCTGAATGTAGTTTGGAAGCAGTTTCTGCTTTAAAGGCAAATAAAACACTTTTCTGCTCTACTTTGTCATGGAATTTAAGAGTATTATATTTAATAAAGAGATTATTTGTTGGTTCATAATAGTCAGATCTATTTATTATGAAAACACTGGGGCAAAAAATAAGAAAAAAAGAGAAAAAAAGGAAAAAAAGAGAGAAAAAATAAAGGAAAAAAAGGAAAAAAGAGAAAAAACCCAAAGAAATAAAGGAAAAAAAGAAGAAAAAAGAGGAAAAAAAGGAAAAAAAGAAAGAAAGAAAAAAAGGAAAAAAGAGGAAAAAAGGGAAAAAGGTAAAAGAGAAAAAAGGGAAAAAAGAAGAAAAAAAGGGAAAGAAAAGAAAAAAAGAACAAAAAATAAAAAAGGAAGAAAAAATTAAAAAAAGAAGAAAGGAAGAAAAAAAGGAAAGAAAAAAGAAAAAAACACAAAAAAAAACACAAAAAAAACAATAGGGCACTGTTGTAACTTGCAATCCGGTGTCCATCCTGAATGTAGTTTGGAAGCAGTTTTTGCTTTAAATGCAAATAAAACAGTTTTCTGCTCTACTTTGTCATGGAATTTAAGAGTATTATATTTAATAAAGAGATTATTTGTTGGTTTATAATAGTCAGATCTATTAATTATCCTTAAAGCTCTTTTTTGTAATAAGAAAACAGGGTTTGTATTTGTTTTATAGGTGTTACCCCAAACCTCCACACAATAAGTCATGTATGGAACAATGAGTGAGTTATACATTAAAAACTGTTGCTCTTAGACAGAAAAAATAACTTGTTTTACTTAATATTGCTAGAGTTTTAGACATTTTTGACTTTACACTATTTATATGTGATTTCCAGCTAAGTTTATCATCAATTATTACCCCCAGGAACTTAATTTCGTATACTCTTTCTATTTCCATACCACTAATTTTAATTATCATTTAATTATTTATTTTTCTAGTGCCAAAAATTCAGCTTTTTTCATCACTGTGAAAAAAGCTGAAGCTGTGACAAATGAATCTCTTTCTTCCTGGAACTTTTTTCTTAGTTTTTCTTTTCTTCCTGTCACCTTAAAATTGCATAAAACACTAATCTGGTTTGCAGAGCATTTTGCTTTGCTATGAATAATAATGAGAGCTGCTGCCGGGGGAAACAGATCCTCTTCCTCACAAAACAGAGAACAATATCATGGTAATTTGTTGTTGCGTATCGGTGTATTTTTCTGTAAAATTGCGTTTTTGTATTGTGGATACAAAAGATCCAAGCTGAAACAAATGAGCCCACGGCGGTTCTGGCTGCCGCTGAGATGCTGAACACTATTCAAATGTTTTGATTGGCAACGTTTCTTTGTAGAGGGAAAGCAAAGATAATAAAATTGAGGGGGGGAAATTTGTCATTCTGGGGTGATGCTGCTCTTATTTTCATTTCAGTTTTGCCGACAAGAGACGCATCCGCGGAGACTTTGAGTTTGAATAACTTTTTGAAGATTTTACAGACTAAACATTTCAAATATTAAAAGAGTCAGACTGTTGGGATGATGCTGCTGCGGGCGGGATATGCAAGGGAGTGTAAGGTCCTCTAAAGTGATGAAAGCGTGACTAAATGTGGGTGTTTTGTCGGTAGCAGCGGCTTCGCTAGTCGCACAGCGAGTGATAAACAAGAAAACACAAATATCATGTCGAGGAAAAAACTAAGTCTAGGATTTCCTGTCCCTCTTTCCTTGGTGATTTGCAGTCCACGGTAAAAACTCAAAATCAAATTCAAAAAAATCTCATTACACTTAAAACAAGACTCATCATTGGAAAAAACAACAATTTTCTTCTGTTTCAAGTAGATTTTCACTTAAAATAAGTAGAAAAATCTGCCAGTGGAACAAGATGTTTTTGCTTGTAATAAAAATCTACTTATTTCAAATGAAAATTTACTTGAAACAGTTGAAAATTGTCAAATAACAAGTTATTTTTCTGGTAATGACTCTTGTTTTAAGTGTAATGAGATTTTTTGACTAAAAATGAGACATTTTAACTAGAAATAAGACAAATATTCCTGGTAAGATTTTGAGTTTTTGCAGTGAAGATCCTCCGGAGTGATGAAATGTGGATGTTTTGTCGGTAGCGGGGGCTTCGCTAGCTTCACAGCGAGTGATAAACAAGAAAACACAAATATCATGTTGAGCAGTGGCGTCAATTCAGTCAAAGCTAAGGTTTGGCAAGGTTACGAGTCACAGAACTTAACTACAGCATCAACCAACATGTCCAGCAAATACTCATCACAGAAGTCTATGTAGCTTATCTGTGTGGTAGAGAAAAATTGAACTTTTTCAAATGCAGTCTCACTCACATCCTGCTAACTATGAACACTTCACTTTAACGTGGTAATAAATTCAGTCAAAGCGCCTTTACGCATCCGTTTTCTGCACCACGGACAGCTAGCAGCAGTTAGAGAGCAGAAATAGCGTATCTGACAAACGCAATTTAACTCATTCTGTTCATTTCATTCACTATGTGATTGCAACAATATCACGTGGACATGGAGTGGCTAACAGCCTCGTTAATATCCCGACTCCCGCTTTCCCTACCTGCTCCTTCTTCCTCCCTGCCAGGGCAGCATTGGACCATCACTTGCTTTCTTATTTTGAAAAAAGAAAATTGCTGGGTTGCCTGCTTCCTTTTCATTTTTGTAAGTTAGTAACACTGCAGAGCTAAAAACGAGATTGATAGCGACCACTGTCGTCAGGGACGCTGGGACATCACATTTCAAGATATGAGGAGGTACAAGTGTTGGGAAAGATAATACCTACTGAAATCCATCATGTTGTTCTGACTTGCATTTGTAGTTATTCTATATGTATTAAATAATAGAATAATCAATACAAAGAGACAGAGTAATTCCATAAATGTATTTAAAAAACAAACATTTACATTTTCCCCTGAAGCCGAGGTGTGGCGACTGCCGTACCTTCATACCCAATTGACGCCCCTGATGTTGAGGAAAAAAACAAAGTCTAGGATTTCCTGTCCCTCTTTCTCGCTGATTTGCAGTCCGGCTCGGCCTGAGCTTCCATCAGAGTCTTGGCTCGTCCCGACGGCGTGTTGGCCGCGCTAGCGTCCAAACGCCGCGCTAGCGTCCAAACGCCGCGCTAGCGACCAACACGCCGCGCCAAACGCCAGCGCCGAGCCAGAGCCTGCAGGACTCCCACTTCACAGCAGCATTAATGCACCGGCTTATTAATTAGGGCAATTTAATTGCAAATGACTTGAGCTTTTTTAATGTGGAAAAAAACAAACAAGCTTTAATTTAGTCACACACGTCCTGTAGTGAAGCAGAAGCTGTAACTGCAAAAACTCAATCTTACCAGGAATAATTGTCTTATTTCTAGTTAAAATGTCTCATTTTTAGTCAAAAAATCTCATTATCCTTAAAACAAGAGTCATTACCAGAAAAATAACTTGTTATTTGACAATTTTCACCTGTTTCAAGTAGATTTTCACTTGAAATAAGTAGAAAAATCTGCCAGTGGAACAAGATTTATCTTCTCATTACAAGCAAAAAAATCTTTCTTTCTTTCTTTCTTTCTTTCTTTCTTTCTTTCTTTCTTTCTTTCTTTCTTTCTTTCTTTCTTTCTTTCTTTCTTTCTTTCTTTCTTTCTTTCTTTCTTTCTTTCTTTCTTTCTTTCTTTCTTTCTTTCTTTCTTTCTTTCTTTCTTCCTTTTTCTTTCTTTTTCTTTCTTTCTTTCTTTCTTTCTTTCTTTCTTTCTTTCTTTCTTTCTTTCTTTCTTTCTTTCTTTCTTTCTTTCTTTCTTTCTCTTTCTTTCTTTCTTTCTTTCTTTCTTTTCTTTCTATCCTTCTTTTTTTCCCTTTCTTCTCTTTCTTTCTTTCTTTCTTTCTTTCTTTCTTTCTTTCTTTCTTTCTTTCTTTCTTTCTTTCTTTCTTTCTTTCTTTCTTTCTTTCTTTCTTTCTTTCTTTCTTTCTTTCTTTCTTTCTTTCTTTTAACTTGAAATAAGTAGAAAAATCTGCCAGTGGAACAAGATTTATCTTCTCATTACAAGCAAAAACATCTTTGTTCCACTGGCAGATTTTTCTACTTATTTTAAGTAAAAATCTACTTGAAACAGGTGAAAATTGTTGTTTTTTCCAGTGATGAGTCTTGTTTTAAGTGTAATGAGATTTTTTTTGACTAAAAATTAGACATTTTAACTAGAAATAAGACAAATATTCCTGTTAAGATTTAGAGTTTTTGCAGTGTAACTGGGGGAAGCCGTAAAAGCTCCATCATCACTCACTCTGCCGGGCTGTATTTATGTTATCTAAAGATTTTCTTTTGTGATTTGTAGGTCTGATCACAACGACGGCGAGGAAACTGGACAGAGAACAACAGGCCGAGCACTTTTTAGAGGTACAGTAAACCCTGAGCTGTGTTCACAGGTTTATAGGATGTTATTTATCTGCCACCGCCGCCTATTAACAAAGACGGGGTGGAGGACAACCTTGGCAGGGCGTCAAGGTTCCATAAACGTGATGAATGGCTGCAGTTTTGGGGCTCAGGTTTAGGATTTTTTAAATGTAATCATTCATCATTGGTTATCTTCCCCCACTCAGGCAGGGAAGGCGCGGGAGAGCCGGGCCTGCCGACACCAGGCATACAGATATCTCCCTGATTAGCATTTTCCTGCTGCCGCCGCTGCTCTGCATGCAGATGAAGCTGATAATCAGAGAATCTTGACTTTGGGAGACATGAGCAAACTTGCTTTTCCTCAGACACTTCCTGCAACTCATCAGACGCTGATGAATCCGCGGGAACTCTGCCCTCCTTCAAGATGGAATAAAGTAACCTGCGGCCGACCTGCGGAGCCGCAGCCGGGGGTATTATGGGCTGTTGTGGGCCGGGCTGCACGTGCAGACGCGTGCAGACGCGTGGAGACGCGTGTAGACGCCTGCAGCATCAAATAACTGTCAAACGTGCAGGCCATGGATGTCATAATACACATGACAGTGTGTTGTAAAGGGTTGAAACACGTAACATGGCTAGTGTCCAACTAAACAAGTAGAATATGAAGACACAGTCAATATGTTATTAACATAACATAAATTATTTAAAATATAAAATTATATTATTAATTATTAATATATATAATCATAATAAATATAATATAATAAATAATAAGATATATATTATTATTATTATTATTATTATTATTATTATTATTATTATTATTATTATTTATATATATACAGGATTTAAAATATAAAATTATATTATTAATTATTAATATATATATATATATATATATATATATATATATATATATATAATTTAATAAATAATAAGATATCTATTATTATTATTATTATACAAATACAAATTATACTAATACATATATACATATATAACTTATTTAAAATATTATATTTAAAATATAAAATTATATTAATAATTATTTATATATATATATGCTATATATAATATATATTATTATTTATTATATTATATTTATTATTATTATATATCTATTAATAATTAATAATATAATTTTATATTTTAAATTTTATATATATATATATATATATATATATATATATATATATATATATATATATATATATTAATAACTAGTAATATATTTTAATATTTTAAATAATTTATATATGTATATATGTATTAATAATAATAATAATAGATATCGTATTATTTATTATATAATAATATAATAATAATTATATATATATATATATATATATATATATATATATATATATATATATATATATATATATATATTATATGCATTTTTAATATATAATAGATATCATATAATTTTAATAGTTTAATAGTTTTTACCAACATGGTATTAACCATTAATATATGCAGACAAAGTAGAAAAAAAAAGAAAAAGTGCATCTGACGTCATCAAGTCCATAGTCTTATCATTTTCATCACGTCTTCCTAGTGATATCTTATGGTTTTCTTTTTTTCAGACAAAGTTCCGACTTCTTACCTTCAGAACTAACCCTTACCTCATCTTACCTTCAAAACTTACCCTTACCTTATCTTACCTTCAAAACTTACCCTTACCTCATCTTACCTTCAGAACTTACCCTTACCTTATCTTACCTTCAAAACTTACCCTTACCTCATCTTACCTTCAAAACTTACCCTTACCTTATCTTACCTTCAAAACTTACCCTTACCTCATCTTACCTTCAAAACTTACCCTTACCTCATCTTACCTTCAGAACTTACCCTTACCTCATCTTACCTTCAGAACTTACCCTTACCTTATCTTACCTTCAAAACTTACCCTTACCTCATCTTACCTTCAAAACTTACCCTTACCTCATCTTACCTTCAAAACTTACCCTTACCTCATCTTACCTTCAAAACTTACCCTTACCTCATCTTACCTTCAAAACTTACCCTTACCTCATCTTACCTTCAAAACTTACCCTTACCTTATCTTACCTTCAAAACTTACCCTTACCTTATCTTACCTTCAGAACTTACCCTTACCTTATCTTACCTTCAAAACTTACCCTTACCTTATCTTACCTTCAAAACTTACCCTTACCTCATCTTACCTTCAGAACTTACCCTTACCTTATCTTACCTTCAAAACTTACCCTTACCTTATCTTACCTTCAAAACTTACCCTTACCTCATCTTACCTTCAAAACTTACCCTTACCTTATCTTACCTTCAAAACTTACCCTTACCTCATCTTACCTTCAAAACTTACCCTTACCTTATCTTACCAGCGAAAACTGTCAGTCTGAAGGTAAGAAGTCGGAACTTTGTCTGAGAAAAAGAAAACCATAAGAGGTCGTAAAGCTCAGTGTCTGTAGCCAATCAGAGGAGCTAGCTGTCTAGTGGGCGGGGCTTCACAAAACACTAAAGATACTGAGCTGGAATCAGTAATAATTCTATTTTGTTAAAGTCATCTGTATAATTACTCCATCCTCAAATATTATGATGGAAACCCACCCACTGTTGTTGAGCATATTTTAAAAATATTACCAGTTTGTCATATACTAATTTATTCTCAATTAAATTAAATAAGACAATAGATAGACTTTACACAAAATTAACAGTTGGATTTTTACTCATTTATTTTGGCATCTGCAATTAAAACAATCCCATACGTGATAATTAGAGATTTTATTAAGCTAATATACAGTTTCTAAATGGTTGTATTTACAAGGCAAACTTAATTACTTTTTAGAGTGATGAGCTGCGGCGCTGCACTGCAAAAACTCAACATCTTAACAAGAATATTTGTCTTATTTCTAGTTAAAATGTCTCATTTTTATTCAAAAAAATCTCATTACACTTAAAACAAGAGTCATCACTGGAAAAAAACAACAATTTTCACCTGTTTCAAGTAAATTTTCACTTGAAATAAGTAGAAAAATCTGCCAGTGGAACAAGATTTTTTTGCTTGTAATGAGAAGATAAATCTTGTTCCACTGGCAGATTTTTCTACTTATTTCAAGTGAAAATTTACTTGAAACAGGTGAAAATTGTCGAATATCAAGTTATTTTTCTGGTAATGACTCGCAATTCTGTACAAAGCTAAAGATTTTCCCTCTCAAAATGCATTAACCACTTTATATTACTCATTGATTGCTCCATATATAACATACTGCATTGAGGTCTGGGGAAACACTCATAAAACAAATACCAATCCAATATTTTTATTACAAAAGAAAGCCATAAGAATCATCAGTAAAAAACCTTTTCCTGACTCGACCAACCCACAATTCATCTGCTTAAACATTCTGAAATTCAAGGACTTAGTTGATTATATTACAATACACTGCAAAAACTCAAAATCTTACCAGGAATATTTGTATTATTTCTAGTTAAAATGTCTCATTTTTAGTCAAAAAATCACTGCACTTAAAACAAGAGTCATTACCAGAAAAATAATTTGATATTTGACAATTTTCACCTGTTTCAAGTAAATTTTCACTTGAAATAAGTAGAAAAATCTGCCAGTGGAACAAGATTTTTTTGCTTGAAGATAAATCTTGTTCCACTGACAGATTTTTCTACTTATTTCAAGTGAAAATCTACTTGAAACAGGTGAAAATTGTTGTTTTTTCCAGTGATGACTCTTGTTTTAAGTGTAATGAGATTTCTTGACTACAAATGAGACATTTTAACTAGAAATAAGACAAATATTCCTGGTAAGATGTTGAGTTTTCTCAGTGATACGGGGCAGCGGTTCCTCCGTGTGGCCCCGGCAGCAGGACCGGCCCCTGAATACCAACCAGGCTCCCGCCTGCGCCGCCGCTGTAATTAACAGTCCAGAGAGCCGTCCGGCTGGCAACAATGATGTTCACCCTCGGCTGATCCGATTGATCAGTGATCAGACCTCTGGCTCTGCCAGCAGGGGATCAATAATCCAAAGTGATTTCCTGGGATTTCAGCCCCACGTGGCCCCGGACCGGCCCCGCCGCGCTCGCACGGCGCAGGCGGGATTTAGAAAGGTCAATAAATGTATACGCCAGCAGAGAAACCCCCCCCGCACACGTGACGTGAAGCGTGTTTGCTTCTTCAACACCATTCACTATTTGGAATGTTTCAGTCTGGTTTCTGCTCTGCTGAGTGCTGAGACGGCATTATTCAGGGTAAACAATGACCTTCTCATCTCCGCCGACCCTGGATCCTCCTCCCTGCTCGTCCTCCTCCAGTTTTCAGCAGCTTTTGATACTGTTGACCACCGTGTCCTCCTAGTCCAGGGCTCGGCAACCCGCGGCTCTTTAGCGCCGCCCTAGTGGCTCCTCAAGCTTTTTCAAAAATGTTTGACCTTTTTTTTTTCCTTTTTTTCTTCTTTTTTTTCTTTTTTCCTTTTTTTCTTTTTTTTCCTTCTTTCTTTTTTCTTCTTTTTTCTTCTTTTTTTCCTTTTTTCTAATTTTTTCTTCCTTTTTCCTTTCCTTTTTTATCTCAACATTTTGACTTTTTTCTCAACATTTCGACTTTTTTCTCGACATTTTGACTTTTTTCTCAAAATTTAGCCTTTTTTTTCCAACATTCCGACTTTTTTCATTACATCTTGACTATTTCCTCAACATTTCAACTTTTTCTCAACATTTTGACTTTTTTTCTTGACATTTCAAATTTTTTCTCAACATTTCAACTTTTTCTCAACATTTTGACTTTTTTTCTCGACATTTCAAATTTTTTCTCCACATTTCGACTTTTTTCTTGAAATTTCGACTTTTTTTCTCAACATTTCGACTTTTTTCTCAACATTTCGACTTTTTTTCTCGAAATTTTGACTTTTTCTCGAAGTGCATAATGAAAAAAAAATGATTCTCTAAAATATTATTTTTATTTTTCTCCTGCCTGGCCCTAATACTCTTCCATAGATTTGCGTAACAAAAAGAGTCATATGGAAAGACATTAGCAGCTACATTTGCAGCCGAGGACGCAGTTATAACTAACATAGAAACATGCAGCATGTGTTGTCTTCATTCTAATTCTGATACAAGACTTTTCATTTTTTGTGGCTCCAGACATATTTGTTTTTTGTGTTTTTGGTCCAATATGGCTCTAAAACATGTTGGGTTGCCGACCCCTGTCCTAAGCCGTCTACACACCGACATCGGTCTCCAATTAAATTTATCAATTTAAATCGTTTGAGACTGCCCCATCTCACACTGCACGACTAGATCGCGGAGTTCAAAAATTCACAGCCCACGATTTATGTTCTCACACTGTACGACCCGATGCTCTGATGCTCCGTCTGCTCACACTATACGATCATAATCCTCACGTCTGCTCACACTATACGATCATAATCCTCACGTCGGACTTCTGTTACTGGAACTGCAACGTCAAAAAGAAGTGGGAGAGGAGGAACCCCGAAGTGGGAAACACTGAAGATGCTCAGTAAAAACAAACGCCCTGCCTTAGCAATTTGTGCCATTCTGTGTGGCCATAAATGAAAAAAGATTAGACAACGTCGTGATTGGACAAGGAATTGGCTGGGCAGACGTGGGAAATGTGGTCTTTTTTTTTCTGCTATTAAAACATGATTTGTAATGTGAATTTGCAACAGCCTGCTCAACAGTATCGACTACTGTAACAGCCTGCTCATCGGTATCCCCAACAAACACCTCCAGAAACTTCAATTCATTCAGAACTGTGCCGCCCGAACTGTGGTGAAAACTCAAATACGACCATATCACCCCTATTCTCCAGAACCTACACTGGCTTCCCAGAACCTCCAGAATCCAATACAAGATGGCCGTCATCACCAACCTCTGCATCTACAGCAATGACCCTCAATACATCCAAGACCTCCTGACCCCTCACTCATCCACCCGTAACCTCCGCTCACAAAGCACCAACCTCCTCTATCAGCCCCGACTCCGACTCCATGGGAGGCCGAGCCTTCTGCTCCGCTGCCCCCCACATCTGGAACTCCCTCCACATCTGGAACTCCCTCCACATCTGGAACTCCCTCCCTGAACCTCCACATCTGGAACTGCCTCCCTGAACCTCCACATCTGGAACTCCCTCCCTGAACCTCCACATCTGGAACTCCCTCCCTGAACCTCCACATCTGGAACACTCCCTGAACCTCCACATCTGGAACTCCCTCCCTGAACATCCACATCCACACAATGGATTCCTGGAAACATTGGAAACCGTTGTGTTTGGCGATTCTGTCTGTCGAGGACGTTGAAGATGCTTCATAATTGGATTTGTGATAGCAGGATTTCTCCTAATTGGAGTGGGGGGTTCCTGGTCTACCGACAAACGCGTAAGTCGTCGACAGCTGTTCTGGCCCTTTCTGAGCTGCCGGACGTGGCTGAAGGGTCAAGCAAGGCGTTCAACGCTCAGACTTTCACGCTGGGAGAGCAAAGCCGTAAGCTGGATGCGATTCTTGAACAGAATCGCAGGCTGGCGGCGGTCTTTGAGCTCATTGGCAAGATGGATAAGACCTTGGAGAAGTTGGAAGCTCGGCTTGGCGGGAATTGATCACAATTTCATCTGTTTGGAGTCGCCATTGATGAACCAGAGACTAAAGGCAGACGGAAAATTACTGAGTTTGTCTGTTCTTTGCAATATAATTGTTGATTTTATAATCTGGCCTTGACAGAGCAGCCTGGCCGACCGCTCCAGTCACAATCTCCCTGGTGGAATGTAAACAAGTTGACATTGCGTATTATACTCAGTGTGAAGATGTGTTTTTTTTCTCCTCCTCCCCCCTATCCCAGTGTTACCCTTGGAAAAACAGGAGCATAATACCATTGTGTCGCCGCCGGTGTATCCGAAGTCAAAATCAGTTTTCTAAACTGCCTTAATAAACCTGATTCTGATTCTGATTCTGATCTGGAACTCCCTCCCTGAACACCTACGTCGACCCCAGTCTGGGAACACTTTTAAAAAGGGGCTGAAAACTTCTTTGTTCAGGAAGGCTTTCCCTGGTCTTTCATAGATGTCTATATTGTCTCTGTGCTTTTATGCTTTTACTTCTGGTTTCTTATGTGTCTTGATTTTATTCCTTTTTGTTTATTTCGTTTGTTGGTTTTCTGTAGCACTTTGAGATTATTTTATGAAAAGTGCTTTAAATAAAATAAAATAAACAAATAAAATGTGTTATTATTAGGGCCCAAGCACTGACAGTGCGAAGGCCCTATTGTATTTGTAGGAATTTCTTTTCTCGTTTTTTTCCTTTTTCCGACGAAATTAGGGCCTTTTTTCCCCCTAAACGTGCCCAAAAAGTCACCAAATTCTGCACCAAGCCAGGCCTGGCAAAAAATGTGATATTTATTGGTTTGCATTAATGGGCGTGGCCTAACGGCTCAACAGCGCCCCCTAGAAAAATTTGTGCCTCAAGCCCCACAATACGGTTTGACGTACATGCACGAAAATCGGTACACACCTGTATCATGTCGCAACTTAAAGAAAAGTCTCTTGGCGCCATGGCCGAAACCAAACAGGAAGTCGGCCATTTTGAATTAATCGTGTAATTTTGGCGCAATTTATGCCATTTCTTCGGCAGTTAAAACGGCCCGAACCCTAACGTGCACCCAGGTGTGTTATACATCAAAATGTGTGTCTCATCCTGCGACAACATTACTTTTCTTAGACACCAAAAAGCGCGCCCCCTTCATCTGATTGGTCAATATGTGATAGTTCCTACTTTCTGCCATAACTTTTCAATGGTTTGACATAAAGAGTCGTGGGTGGTGTCATCAGACTTAGTTTTGAGTCCTTGACTTTTATTGGTGAAAATTGCATGCGCGAGGGCCCGTTCATCGCTGCTTGCAGCTTTAATTATTATTATTATTATTTCTGTCATACAGGTGACGGTGATTGACGGCCCGGCCACGACCCGCCAGTCCACCGTGTGGGTGATCGTCCACATCGCCGACGAGAACGACAACCCGCCGACCTTCCCCGAGGTCACGTACCGCATCAGCCTGCCGGAGCGGGACCGCAACAAGCGGGTCGAGCCCGTCTACCGCGTCTTCGCCTACGACCGCGACGCCGGCGCCAACGGCAACGTCACCTATGCCGTCGTCGACGGAAACCAGGACGACAAGTTCATCATCGACCCGAGGACCGCCATGGTGTCGTCCAAGAAGATGGCGACGGCCGGAACCTACGACGTCCTCACCGTGAGTTCTGATGGATCTGGTGGTTCTGATGGTTCTGATGGATCGTAATATTACGACTTTATTCACATAATATTACGACTTTATTCTCGTAATATTACGACTTTATTCTCATAATATTACGACTTTATTCTCGTAATATTACGACTTTATTCACATAATATTACGACTTTATTCTCGTAATATTACGACTTTATTCTCATAATATTACGACTTTATTCTCGTAATATTACAACTTTATTCTCGTAATATTACGACTTTATTCTCGTAATTTTACGACTTTATTCTCGTAATTTTACGACTTTATTCTCGTAATATTACAACTTTATTCTCATAATATTACGACTTTATTCTCGTAATTTTACCACTTTATTCTCGTAATATTACAACTTTATTCTCATAATATTACGACTTTATTCTCGTAATAGTACGACTTTATTCTCGTAATTTTACGACTTTATTCTCGTAATTTTACGACTTTATTCTCGTAATATTACAACTTTATTCTCATAATATACGACTTTATTCTCATAATGTTACGACTTTATTCTCGTAATGTTACGACTTTATTCTCGTAATGTTACGACTTTATTCTCGTAATGTTACGACTTTATTCTCATAATATTACGACTTTATTCTCGTAATATTACGACTTTATTCTCGTAATGTTACGACTTTATTCTCATAATATTACGACTTTATTCTCATAATATTACGACTTTATTCTCGTCATATTACGACTTTATTCTCATAATATTACGACTTTATTCTCATAATATTAATGACTTTATTCTTGTAATATTACGACTTTATTCTCATAATATTACGACTTTATTCTCATAATATTACGACTTTATTCTCATAATATTACGACTTTATTCTCTCAACATTACGACTTTATTCTCGTAATATTACGACTTTATTCTCATAATATTACGACTTTATTCTCATAATATTACGACTTTATTCTCGTAATTTTACCACTTTATTCTCATAATATTACGACTTTATTCTCATAATATTACGACTTTATTCTCATAATATTACGACTTTATTCTCTCAACATTATGACTTTATTCTCGTAATATTACGACTTTATTCTCGTAATATTACGACTTTATTCTCGTAATATTACGACTTTATTCTCGTAATATTACGACTTTATTCTCGTAATATTACGACTTATTCTCGTAATATTACGACTTTATTCTCGTAATATTACGACTTTATTCTCGTAATATTACGACTTTATTCTCGTAATATTACGACTTTATTCTCGTAATATTACGACTTTATTCTCGTAATATTACGACTTTATTCTCGTAATTTTACCACTTTATTCTCATAATATTACGACTTTATTCTCATAATATTAAGACTTTATTCTCGTAATAAAGATCCATCTGATGGATCTGATGGATCTGATACCTCGTCTAAGCAGGATTACCTCTCTTTTAATTGGCCGATTTCTACTTTTCCACTTGTTTTTTCTCTGAAAACACCTCCAAGTCGGTCCACTAAGCTTTACTGAGCTTATACTGAACTAAACGACTCGTTTCTGCGTGACGCAGGCTGAACCTCAGGTACTTCTTCTCCAGTGGTGATGTGGCGGCAGCAGCTGCTGAAAACTCATCACGCTGCGAGGCGTCTCCGAGGACGTTTCCCCTCCCAGACTTTACATCCAAACACAGACTTCACTCGTCGCAGCTGTTTCTCCAAACACATACAGTTAGGTCCATAAATATTTGGACACTGACACAATTTTCAGTATTCCAGCTCTGTACAACACCACAATGGATTTGAAATGAAACAATCAAGATGTGCTTGAAGTGCAGACTTTCAGCTTTAATTTGAAGGTATTTACATCCAAATCAGGTGAACGGTGTAGGAATTACAACACATTTTATATGTACCTTCCACTTTTTAAGGGACCAAAAGTAATTGGACAACTAACATAATCATAAATCAAATTGTCAATTTTTAATATTTTGTTGCAAATCCTTTGCAGTCGATGACAGCCTGAAGTCTGGAACCCATAGACATCACCAGACGCTGGGTTTCGTCCCTGGTGATGCTCTGCCAGGCCTCTGCTGCAGTTGTCTTCACTTCCTGCTTGTTCTTTGGGCATTTTCCCTTCAGTTTTGCCTTCAGCAAGTGAAATGCATGCTCAATCGGATTCAGGTCAGGTGATTGACTTGGCCCATTGCAGAACATTTCACTTCTTTGCCTCTTTGGTTGCTTTCGCAGTATGCTTCGGGTCATTGTCCATCTGCATTGTGAAGCGCCGACCAATGTATTTTGAAGCATTTGGCTGAATATGAGCAGATAATATTGCCCGAAACACTTCAGAATTCATTCTGCTGCTTTTGTCAGCTGCCACATCATCAATAAATATAAGAGAAGAATTCACCAGAGGAAATACAGAGGAAATACAGATGGGTTACACAAGGTGTAAACCATTGGTGAGCCTCAAAAACAGGAAGGCCAGATTAAAGTTAGCTAAGAAACGTCTAAAAGAGCCAATGCAGTTCTGAACAACATCTTATGGACAGATGAGACAAAGATCAACTTGTACCACAATGATGGAAAGAGAAGAGTATGGAGAAGGGAAGGAACTGTTCACTTTAATCTGGCTTTCCTGTTTTTGAGGCTCACCAATGGTTTACACCTTGTGTAACCCATCTGTATTTCCTCTGTATTTCCTCTGGTGAAGTCTTCTCTTATATTTATTGATGATGTGGCAGCTGACAAAAGCAGCAGAATGAATTCTGAAGTGTTTCGGGCAATATTATCTGCTCATATGGGGCGGCAGTAGCTCAGGTGGTAGAGCGGGTCGTCCAATGATCCGAAGGTCGGCGGTTCGAATCCCGCTCTGTCCCAGTTTGCTGTCGTAGTGTCCTTGGGCAAGACACCTTACCCACCTTGCCCCGTGTGAATGTGTATGACTGTGTGTGAATGTTGGTGGTGGTCGGAGGGGCCGTTAGGCGCGATATGGCAGCCACGCTTCTGTCAGTCTGCCCCAGGGCAGCTGTGGCTACAGATGTAGCTTACCACCACCAGAGAGAATGTGTATGGATGAATAATGATTTCTGTAAAGCGCTCTGGGTGCCTAGAAGGGCGCTATATAAATCCAAGTCATTATTATTATTATTATATTCAGCCAAATGCTTCAAAATTCATTGGTCGGCGCTTCACAATGCAGATGGACAAATGACCCGAAGCATACTGCGAAAGCAACCAAAGAGGCAAAGAAGTGAAATGTTCTGCAATGGCCAAGTCAATCACCTGACCTGAATCCGATTGAGCATGCATTTCACTTGCTGAAGGCAAAACTGAAGGGAAAATGCCCAAAGAACAAGCAGGAAGTGAAGACAACTGCAGCAGAGGCCTGGCAGAGCATCACCAGGGACGAAACCCAGCGTCTGGTGATGTCTATGGGTTCCAGACTTCAGGCTGTCATCGACTGCAAAGGATTTGCAACAAAATATTAAAATTGACAATTTGATGTATGATTATGTTAGTTGTCCAATTACTTTTGGTCCCTTAAAAAGTGGAAGGTACATATAAAATGTGATGTAATTCCTACACCGTTCACCTGCTTTGGATGTAAATACCTTCAAATTAAAGCTGAAAGTCTGCACTTGAAGCACATCTTGATTGTTTCATTTCAAATCCATTGTGGTGTTGTACAGAGCTGGAATACTGAAAATTGTGTCAGTGTCCAAATATTTATGGACCTAACTGTATATCTGATGTTTCTCTGACGAGCTGCGATCGTTGTGTTCTTCTTAATTTCTCCTGCTAACAGATCCCCGAAGCAGCATCTTTAATAACCTGGAAAACACAACAACACTGCAAAAACTCAAAATCTTAACAAGAATATTTGTCTTATTTCTAGTTAAAATGGCTCATTTTTAGTCCCAAAAAAATCTCATTACACTTAAAACAAGACTCATCACTGGAAAAAAAAACAACAATTTTCACCTGTTTCAAGTAGATTTTCACTTAAAATAAGTAGAAAAATCTGCCAGTGGAACAAGATTTTTTTGCTTGTAATGAGAAGATAAATCTTGTTCCACTGGCAGATTTTTCTACTCATTTCAAGTGAAAAGAAAAAAGAAAGAAAGAAAGGAAGAAAGAGAAAAAAAAGAAAGAGAAAGAAGAAAAAGAAGGACAGAAAGAAAGAAAAGAAAAAAAGAAAAGAAAAGAGACAAAGGAAGAAAGGAAAGAGAAACAGAAAGAAAGAAGAGAAAAAGAAGGAAGGAGAAAGGAAAGAGAAAAAAGAAAGAAAGATTATTTTTGTGAAGATAAATCTTGTTCCACTGGCAGATTTTTCTACTTATTTCAAGTGAAATTTACTTGAAACAGGTGAAAATTGTCAAATAACAAGTTATTTTCTGGTAATGAGTCTTGTTTTAAGTGTAATGAGATTTTTTTGACTAAAAATGAGACCTTTTAACTAGAAATAAGACAAATATTCTTGTTAAGATTTTGAGTTTTTGCAGTGAATATTTTCCCTTTTCAAGGGTGTTTTTTTAGTTTTTATCAAATCAAACTTTATTTATACAGCACTTTTCACACAATAGTAACGCAAAGTGCTTTACATAATAAAATCAACATTTAACACAAAAACTCAGCACACATAAACCCCCCCAACACACAGAGACATTAAAACATAATCAATAAATACCTGGCTTAACGCCAAGGGTTCTTTAAGCAAATAATGTAATTTTACAATTATTTATCACATTTATTTTGCTTAGTTGTTGTGTGAAAGACTTTTAGCTATCAGTCAATAAAATGAATCGAATCAATAAAATGTTTGGTCTGATTTCGTCTCGTAAACCCAGATCTGGGGATTACTTGTTGATTTTGGTTGCTGCAGATCTATTTTTTTAATTACCTTTATTACCTCTTAAATTTTTCTTTATTACCTTTTAATCACCTTTTCAAGGGTGTTTTTCATTTTTTTATCAAACTTTATTTATATAGCACTTTTCATGATAAAATCAACATTGAACATATAAAAACTCCAACACTCGTGGTTAAAAACAGATCTGCTCATTTTCACTCACATCCTCACTTTAACTCCCACTTCCTTCCTCTTCCTTCCTTCCTTCCTTCCTTCCTTCCTTCCTTCCTTCCTTCCTTCCTTCCTTCCTTCCTTCCTTCCTTCCTTCCTTCCTTCCTTCCGTCCTTCCTTCCTTCCTTTCTTCTTTTTCCCTTCCTTTCTTCTTTCCTTGTTTCCTTCCTTCCTTCCTTCCTTCCTTCCTTCCTTCCTTCCTTCCTTCCTTCCTTCCTTCCTTCCTTCCTTCCTTCCTTCCTTCCTTCCTTCCTTTCTTCTTTTTTCCCTTCCTTTCTTCTTTCCTTGTTTTCTCCTTCTTCTTCCTTCTCCTTCCTTCCTTCCTTCTTTCCTTCCTTCCTTCTTATTTCCTTCCTTTCTTCTTTTTTCCTTCCTTTCTTCTTTCTTTCCTTCTTCCTTCCTTCCTTCCTTCCTCCTTCCTTCTTTATTTCCTTCCTTTCTTCTTTTTGTCCTTCTTTCTTCTTTCTTCCTTCCTTCCTTCCTTCCTTTCTTCTTCTTCCTTCCTTCCTTTCTTCTTTCCTTGTTTCTTCCTTCTTCTTCTTGTTCCTTCTTCCTTCCTTCCTTCCTTCTTCCTTCCTTCCTTCTTTCTTGTTTCTTCTTCCTTCCTTCCTTCCTTCCTTCCTTCTTCCTTCCTTCCTTCCTTTCTTCTTTCCTTGTTTCCTTCCTTCTTCCTTCCTTCCTTCCTTCCTTCCTTCCTTTCCTTCTTCTTTCTTCCTTTCTTCTTTTTCCCTTCTTTCTTCTTCCTCGTTTTCTCCCTTCCTTCCTTCCTTCCTTCCTTCCTTCCTTCCTTCTTCCTTCCTTCCTTCCTTCCTTCCTTCCTTCCTCCTTCCTTCTTTCTTCTTTTTTCCTTCCTTTCTTCTTTCCTTGTTTCTCCTTCCTTTCTTCTTTTTCCCTCCCTTTCTTCTTTCCTTGTTTCATTCCTTCCTTCTCCTTCCTTTCTTCTTCCTTGTTTCCTTCCTTCCTTCCTTCCTTCCTTCCTTTCTTCTTTTTTCCCTTCCTTTCTTCTTTCCTTGTTTTCTCCCTGCCTTCCTTCCTTCCTTCCTTTTTTCCTTGTTTTCTCTCTTCCTTCCTTCCTTATTTTCTCCTTCCTCCTTTTCCTTGTTTTCTCTCTTCCTTCTTCCTTCCTTCCTTCCTTCCTTCCTTCCTTCTTCCTTCCTTCCTTCCTTCCTTCCTTTTCCTTCCTTTCTTCTTTTTCCCTTCCTTTCTTCTTTCTTTCCTTCCTTCCTTCCTTCCTTCCTTCCTTCCTTCCTTCTTCCTTTCTTCTTTTTTCCCTCCTTTCTTCCTTCCTTCCTCCTTCCTTTCTTCTTTCCTGTTTCCTTCCTTCCTTCCTTCCTTGTTTCCTTCTTCCTTCCTTCCTTCCTTCCTTCCTTCCTTCCTTCTTCTTTCCTTGTTTTCTTCCTTCTTCCTTCCTTCCTTCCTTCCTTCTTTCCTTGTTTTCTCCCTTCCTTCCTTCTTTCCTTGTTTTCTCCCTTCCTCCTTCTTTCCTTGTTTCCTCCCTTCCTTCCTTCTTCCTTGTTTTCTCTCCTTCCTTCCCTCTCCTTTCTTATTCCTTGTGTTCTCCCTTCCTCCTTCCTTCCTTCCTTCTTTCCTTGTTTCTCCCTCTTTCCTTCCTTCTTTCCTTGTTTCTCTCTTCTTCCTTCCTTCCTTCCTTCCTTCCTTCCTTCTTCCTTCCTTCCTTCCTCCTTCCTTCCTCCTTCCTTCCTTCTTCTTTCTTGTTTCTCCTTCCTTCCTTCCTTCTTTCCTTGTTTTCTCCCTCTTTCCTTCCTTCCTTCCTTCTTTCCTTCTCCTTCCTTCCTTCCTTCCTTCCTTCCTTCTTCCTTCCTTCCTTCCTTCCTTCCTCCCTCCTCCCTCCTTCCTTCCTTCTTCCTCCTTCCTTCCCTTCCTTCCTCCTTCCTTCCTTTCTTCTTCCTTCCTCCTTCCTTTCTTCTTTCCTTCCTTCCTTCCTTCCTTCTTCCTTGTTTCTCCTTCTTTCCTTCCTTCCTTCCTTCCTTCCTTCCTTCCTTCCTTCCTTCCTTCCTCCTTCCTTCCTTCCTTCCTTCTTTCCTCCCTCCTTCCTTCCTTCCTTCCTTCCTTCCTTCCTTCCTTCCTTCCTTCCTTCCTTCTTCCTTCCTTGTTTCTCCCTTCTTTCCTTCCTTCCTTCCTTCTTCCTTCCTTCCTCCTTCCTTCCTTGTTTTCTCCCTTCTTTCCCTTCCTTCCTTCCTTCCTTCCCTTTCCTTCCTTCCCTTCCTTCCTTCCTTCCTTCCTCTCCTTCCTTCCTTGTTTTCTCCCTTCTTTCCTTCCTTCCTTCCTTCCTTCCTTCCTTCCTTCCTTCCTTCCTTCCTTCCTTCCTTCCTTCCTTCCTTCCTTGTTTTCTCCCTTCTTTCCTTCCTTCCTTCCTTCCTTCCTTCCTTCCTTCCTTCCTTCCTTCCTTCCTTCCTTCCTTCCTTGTTTTCTCCCTTCTTTCTTCCTTCCTTCCTTCCTTCCTTCCTTCCTTCCTTCCTTCCTTCCTTCCTTCCTTCCTTCCTTCTCTTCCTTCCTTCCTTCCTTCCTTCCTCCCTCCCTCATGTCACTAAATAGCAGCACAAACTATTTCTCACTTGGTTAAGTAAAGTTTATTTCACAACAAGGGAATGCCACAAGGTGCTTCACAAAAAAATAAAACTATAACAATAATAACATGAACAAAACAATACAATAAAAGTAAAATACAATAAAAACAAGACTAAACAGATAAAAAGCTCCTAGAATAAAAGTACATAAAAAATCAACATGGTCATAAAACAAACCGTCTCTACTGATGTGTAAAAACCTCCATCATAAATAAACCTCATCAATAAATACTCGGCTTAACGCCGAGGGTTCATTAAGCAAACAATGTCCTTTCACAATTATTAATCACATTTATTTTGCCTAGTTGTTCATATGAGTTGTGTGAAAGACTTTTAGATGTCTGTCAATTCAAATGACTGATTTTGTCTAGTAAACCCAGATGAAGGGATTGTTGTACCGGAGTGTGAGCTGCAGATCTATTATTTTTAATTACCTTTTCTATTTATTTTATTACTTTTTTTAATTACCTTTTCAAGGCATTTCTTAATTTCTATCAACTTCATTTTTACAGCACTTTTCATGATAAAATCAACATTTAACATATAAAAAACTCACACATTCATGGTTATAAACACTT
>NC_084600.1:43593242-43666033 GCF_033807715.1 Cololabis saira
GCGTGCCGTGTGGAAAGGCGCACCCTCAGTTTTTTGTGTCATTTCTGTATTTAAAACACACATACGGCGCACCGACTGAAAAGGCGCCGTCTACACACACGGAGCGCCGCCTTACAACGCAAACACGCGCGCGCACACAACAACACACAAATGGAGCGAAAAATAAATAAATGAAAAATAAAGCGGGAGCACAACTTAGTTTGATTGTACTTTATTTAAGTTATTACATTAATCAAACCCATCGAAATCTTCGTCCTCCGTTTCTGCATTCATCCGAGACCGGGAGAACTGATCAGCTGCGACGGGAAGAGCCCGCAGCTCTCTGGCCCGTGCTGCAGCCGAGTCACTTTCCTGCCGCGCGGCCCCTCGAAATGATGCCGGCTTTTGCAAAAGCCCGAACAACAGTGGCGTCAATTCAGTCGAAGTTAAGGTATGGCAAGGTTACGAGGCACAGAACTTAACATAGAGAATCAATCAACACGTCCAGCAATACTCATCACAGAAGTTTATGTAGCTGATCTGTTGGTCAAGAAAACTGGAACTTTTTCAAATGCAGTCTCGCTCACTGCAAAAACTCAAAAACTTACCAGGAATATTTGTCTTATTTCTAGTTAAAATGTCTAATTTTTAGTCAACAAATCTCATTACACTTAAAACAAGAGTCATAACCAGAAAAATAACTTGTTATTTGACAATTTCCACCTGTTTAAAGTACATTTTCACTTGAAATAAGTAGAAAAATCTGCCAGTGGGACAAGATTTATCTTCTCATTACAAGCAAAAAATCTTATTTTAAGTGAAAATCTACTTGAAACAGGTGAAAATGTTTTTTTTTTAGTCTTGTCCTTAAATGTAATGAGATTTTGAGTTTTTGCAGTGTAAATAACTAGTGAAATCGATCATGTTGTTCTGATTTGCATTTGTAGTTATTCTATATGTATTAAGTAATAGAATAATCAATAAAAATGGACACAGGTAATTCCATAAATGTATTTAAAAAACAAACATTTACATTTTCCCCTGAAGCCGAGGTGTGGCGGCTGCCGTACCTTTCATACCTAATTGACGCCCCTGCGAACAACAGTCCAACCCCGCAGACATGTCAGCCCACGCATCTACAATCCTTCAACACTAAACGACAGAGCCCACTGGTTCCTCCAGCCTTTGGGCCCGCATCTGCGGCGCAGCTCCCCCCGGGAGCCGCGTCTCCTTCTCGGTAGGCCGCCGGGCAATCACGGGCAACTCACGCGCCCCCCTTCACCCTTTAACGTTCTCACAGTGGCCTCAATTACGTCCCCCTTATGGATCTGCGTTAAGTCGACGCAGCCCTACGCCGTAGGCTCTGTGTCGGTGTAACGCGGATCCATAAATCAGCCTTTAATTAATACAATGGCCGCATTGCATCATTGGGCGCGCGTCACTTTTTTTTTTTTCAATAAGACGTTTATATGCGTCGCAAAAATACGGTAGATGTCTAATTCGCTGATTCTTTTTGTTGGACAAGAATATATATTTTTTTTAAATACCTGACATGTTTCGGAGATTCCTTTCGCCTTCATCAGAGTCACCAAAAAAAAAGACTTAGGCCACGTTTACACATAGCCGGGTATTTACAAAAAAACGATATTTCCCCTCTACGTTTTGAAAAATATCCTCGTTTACACGGACCCGGATAAATATCTGTTAAGGTGCTATGAGCAGCCAAACCTGTAGGGGGCAGTGTAAAGAGAAGATAAAGTCATGCTAGCCAATCAGAATCCTGGAAAAAAACGTCAACAAAAGACACGTGTGAAGCCTGAATAATATGGTTCCACATTAAATCGATGGCGTAGCCTACGTACGTACGGTGGCGTCGCCGCGTAGCCTACGCCGTCGGCTCTGCGTTGGGGTAACGCGGAACCATAAATCAGCCTTGACTGCCAGTTACTTCCAAGATGAACGAGAGTCTTTGGTTTGGAGTGACAGAGAAGTGGAGTTACTTTTAAGTGTGACTTTAGAATATAAAACAGGTAAAATACAAGAAAATATTGACGGTTACAAACGAATTGTAACCACAGGTGTCTCATGACGCTGGTGACGTTTCTGTCTCATAATGTGACGTTCTGAAGCCTAAATGTCCGTTTCTCTCCGTTTACAAGCAAACGTGAAGACGGAGTTTTTGCAAATCTCCACTTTGGCCGGAGTTTTCAGAAATGATGGTTTTTGGAAACTTTGAGCTTCGTTTTCGTGTAAACGAACGGCCAAAACGCATGAAAACACTACAGTTGTTGCTACGTGTAAACGGGGCCTTAGAAGTCAGTCAATACATTTACAGTTTGGTCTGACTTCGTCTAGTGAACCCGGATCACGGGTTACTTGTTGTTGTTGTTTGCTGCAGGTCTGATTTCCCCCGTGTTGTTTTCCGCTGCAGATCCGAGCCGAGGACGGCGGCGAGCCTCCGCTCTGGGCGACCGTCAAGCTGCACATCGAGTGGATCCGCAGACCGGCGCCGTCCCAGATGCCGCTGCTCTTCACGCAGAGACTCTACAACTTCTCCATCCCCGAGACCACAGCGGTGGCTCAGCCGGTGGGCGTGGTGGCCGTCAGCCGCTCCAGCTCGCCCGTCTGGTTCAGCATCATCGGTGGGTCCACGGACCCGGTGTTTTGGGAGAAAGTCACTTAAAGAGGCTCGACAGTGGTCGGCTGTGCAAAAATGAATCACACACACACTCGCTTTAGCTATAATATATATGAATACATTTATTAGTCAGCAGTGGATATACAGTAGAAAGACTCGCACACAATTGCTCTTTTGCTAGGATAACTCTGTGTCAAGTTATCCCTCGCAAATGGCAAAGCAACAGACAATTACACATGGCTAGGCGGTGTACCTCTTACCTCGACACAGAAGGACTGGAGAGCCGGACAGTCCTGGCAGAGTAGCCGAAAACCTGCTGGGCGTCGTGCACTAGACCCACAGCAGACTCTGACTCGAACTTCCGGCTGTCTCGTCTTTATACCTTTTACTCAACATCTTGCAGAGGGGGGGGAAAGGGCCCGTTCACCCCCCGCCCGCAAGCTTCTCAAAACAAGACCTCGGTTCACACGGGAGCTCAGTCCCGTGTGAACTAGCGCCTCTCTCACAGTTACATTTGTTATAATAAACAGCAGGTGCATGGCTGATTAAAGCTGTGTTTTGGGAATTCAGGGCATTTCAGGACACTAAACTTATTTTTCTCCCTTCACCCACAAACTTCCTCTAGAAACCACATCTCAGGCCCGAAGAAACGGGTCTGGTGGATCTGGTGGATCTGGTGTCTTTTCTGGATCTGGCGGATCCGCCAGATCGAGATCTACTGGATCTACTGGATCTGGCCACAGACTTCTGCTCAAATCTATGATCTCGGGGATCAATAAAGTATTCAGAGCTGATCTGGAGGGATGTTCCCATCGTTCTCCTCCTGCTCCTCTGATGAAGACCCTGAATCTGCTGGCGGCCCGATCTCGTCTGGAGTTACTCCCGCTCTACATTGTCCTTTGATTCGGGGTCTGAAATAATAATTATCTCCTGAATAATTGCTGCTCAGCAGTTCTGAGGGGAAAACAAATCTTGCCGGTGATGTAACGAGGATGTTTATTGCAGCTGATTCCTGGTGCCACGCGGTTATTTGGGATGCTCGGCGTTTCCTGCTGACGGCTGCAGAGCCGTTCCTCGGGAACGCGTCAGTTACAGTTAATATTTGCAGGAGAGAAACAAGAGAAACTTCTCGCTCTCGTGCTGAAGGCGGAGCTGCTTTTTACCCCCCGCCGTTACCGCCATCACTCCCATCACCCAAACTTTGCTCAAGTACTCTGATGAAAAGTTAATTTACATTACTCAACGATACGCAGAAACGTCAGGCAGCTCAGCTTCGCACTGCGGTTTATGGATGATTTGGGGGTTTTGATCACAGGGATGATTCCACCGCATGAATATTGATCATCTGATCTGCTTTTTTTTCTCTCGCTGTCAAGGCGGACGGCTTGCCAGAGAGATGTTCTACATCCCCCAGAATGCGTGCGGGAGGAACTGCTCGCTCGACACAGGTTGGTTTCACCACCACACCCCCCCCAGGGGGGGGAGAAGTTAAAGAGATGAGGAAGTGTAGAAGCATCGATCCCAGTCCGGCGGCCGGTTTGTTGTCTCTGTCCAGAAACCACGGCTTTATTTCATTAGTTCAGCTGCAGAGCTGCTGCCGCGGAGCTGCATGGAAATCTGCCGGGACTTTAACCACTTCCACAACACTTCCCCAGATATAAGTGCTTCCTCGCTGAAGAGGTGCCTGTTACGTACATTTACAGACACGTCCTCGGCTTCTTTCATCTATAGAGCGAGATGTTTATGCTAATTGACATCTACAGTGTTCAAAAATATTTTTTGAACACTTTATTTATGTAGCTACAAACTTGTCCTGAAGGCTCAAGGACGGCCTGTTCCTGCCCCACTCCTTCATCCAGATCTACAATCCCTCTACCTTCACAGTAGCAGTAGTAGTAATAGTAGTAATAATAGTAGTAGTAATTCAATTCAATTCAATTCAATTCAATTCAATTCAATTTTATTTATATAGCGTCTAATACAACAGATGTTGTCTCTAGACGCTTTCCAGAGACCCAGAACATGAACATAAACATAAACATAAACCCCCGAGCAGTTATTACATAAACAATGGAGGTAAAAACTCCCATAGTGGGAGAAAAACCTTAAGCCAAACAGTGGCAAGGAAAAACTCCCCTTTAGGAGGAAGAAACCTGGACCAGGACCAGGCTCATAAGGGGGAACCCTCCTGCCGAGGCCAGACTGGGGGTCGGGGACGTCAGCAGCACAGCAGGCAGGTGGAAGCAGCAACGGGATGACCGGGGGTGGGGACCGCAGGCCAGCACGCAGCTCCCGAAGCTCCGGCCCAATCAGCAAGTCCCAGGTTGGGGTTCAGGGTCAGGGAGAGGAGTCTTGACGGACAAACCTCTCCTCCGCCTGAAGGGGCCGTTACCCTGCCCCCCTCACTCCCACGCTGCAGGATCCGGTGTTTTGCATTCAGAGATGCTCTTCGCCACCGGCAGAGAATGCTGCACCATGTACAAAAGAGAAAAAAAGAGGAGAGAAGGGGGGGCCAGCACAAGAAACTACAGGAGCGACTCTAACACACTAGAGTTTACACTACCTAGAGATTTACCAACACCAGCTAGAGGTTTACTAAACACTAACTATAGGCTTTACTAAACAGAAAGGTTTTAAGTTTAGTTTTAAAGGTGGAGGTGGTGTCAGCCTCCTTAACCCAGATTGGAAGTTGGTTCCATAGTAATGGTGCCTGATAGCAGAACGCCCGCCCTCCAAATCTACATTTAGATACTCTATAGGATAGTAGTAGCAGTTGTAGTAATAGTAGTAATAATAGTAGTAAGAGTAGTAGTCGTAGCAGTAGAAGTAGTGGTAAAAGCAGTAGTAGCACTAGTAGTAATAATAGGAGTAGTTGTAGTAATAATAATAGTAGCAGTAATAGTAGTAGTAGTAATAGTAGTAGTTGTGGTAGTAGACGCTGTATAAATGTGAATTGAACATATAAATGTTGAATTATTAACCTGTTGAACGTGAGGATGGATAGTAGCAGTAGTAATAATAGTAGTGGTAGTAGACGCTGTATAAATGAGTTGAATTATTAACCTGTGAACGTGATGGTGGATGTTGGTGCAGAAGTTTGATCCTCTGAGCGATGGAGGAGGTGAATCTGGTCAGGAGCAGAAGAGAGAAACAAAAACCAAGACAAGAGACCTGGACCTGGCACCGATGCTGCTGGGTGGAGAGGACGGGAGACGGGGGGGACGGAGGAGACAGGGGGGACGGAGGAGACGGGGGGGACGGGGGGTAGTTTGCTCGGCGGTGCCGTCGCCGGGGCAGGATGTCGTTCTCACAGACATAAAACCAGACGGCGGTGTTTTCACAACTTAGTAAATGATTCCTTATCGCAGCAGTTAAAAGGCTTCTGGCAGCGACGATAGCGAGTGATGAAGTGCTCCGTTGTTCCGCTGCTCCTTTCAGACCGGCAGCAGCGGCGCCGGGTCGGTGTCAGGGTTCTTCTTTCACATTCTGCTCACAGTCTCTCCATCGGGGGACGGGTCCGGACTGCAGTCGGTTTGCTTCACGGCCCGCATCCTCCTCTTCCTCAGCCGCATCCTCCTCTTCCTCAGCCGCATCCTCCTCTTCCTCAGCCGCATCCTCCTCTTCCTCAGCCGCATCCTCCTCTTCCTCAGCCGCATCCTCCTCTTCCTCAGCCGCATCCTCCTCTTCCTCAGCCGCATCCTCCTCTTCCTCAGCCGCATCCTCCTCTTCCTCAGCTGCATCCTCCTCTTCCTCAGCCACATCCTCCTCTTCCTCAGCCGCATCCTCCTCTTCCTCAGCCGCATCCTCCTCTTCCTCAGCCGCATCTTCCTCTTCCTCAGCCGCGAGCCCATCAGGCAGCCCTACTGCTGGATCTGGTGGACCCACCAGATCTACTGGATCTGGATCTATGGACGGATTTGGTCAGCAAACAGGAAGCCCGGTGGCCCAAAATTTGCGGTACAAAGACCAGCTGAAACAGACCCTGAAGAGATGTAACATTTGTTGAAGAATAATATAAAATATATAAAAATATATATTTTTTTTATATAAAAATCCAGTTCAGAAGTCCGCTGTGGTGTAGTGAGTTTTATTCAGTAAGTCAGCGGTGATCAGACCTACGCAGAGCATGTCTGGGTCGGTGTGCTGACCACGAATGGTTTGAAATCATGACTTTTATACAGTAAGGGCCAAATCCACAAAAGCATTGCGCGGCTTTTGCGGCCGCTAAACCGGTGCAAATGAGACAAAATTAGAGCGTCTAATTCACAAAGCACCCGCAAAGGGCGAATTGCACCACAAACTGCGCTGCCAAGCAAATAGCGTCATGGTGCGCCTGTGCCATTTGCATGCAGGTAAATTAGGTAATATTCATACATTCGGCGCAAAATTGCCCCCTTTCTATGCAAATAAGCCTCATTGCAAAAACCGTCTAATTCACAAAGGCCAGCGCTATTTGCCACACGCAAAAATAGTGGAGCAAATACCGTGTTTTGGAAGCGTGTATTAACTGCACGCAAACTCACTCCTCACTCCCCTCTGTCTCTGTTTCTCTCTCTCTTCAATATCATTCAAGCCTGTGTGATACTGAATTATATTAAGGGTGAAATCTACAGTCAGACATGACTGTAGACAATCAGATCAAGTGGGGTTGTGGACTTATCTCGGATTTAAAAATAAAAATAACAGGACGGAGCTCAGGATTCATCCATACAGTAGGGGCTGCTTTATTACAAACAATTCCACCATATAAACATAAAAAGGCAGGAATAAACAAGCCAAAGGTGAGAGACAAAAAGCAATTTACAGTCAGATGTGATCTGTGGTCAAATGAGTTGGTATTAACATATCAGTCAGTCAGGAACTTCATCACATGGCATTCCCGTGGTTCAATTCTGTGTTGAGGCCAGTTTAAAGATGTGAGCCCTGCAGGGGGTAGGAAGCTGGAGTTTCACGTCACAATGGTGTGACAACGCCTCAACACATCAAACCCAGTGATCTGGATCAGCTGCAGCTGATCGGCCATTCTGGCGTTCTTTAAGCCACGAAGGGGTCTCGCATCTGATGCTGATCTTCTGCATGGTTCCTGTCGTCTCTAAGTGTTGGGTCCAAATCAACATTACATAAATTCATAACGAGGAAAGACACAGAGACTACCTTGGAATGGGTTTTTAGCGCACTCCTGCAGGAGGGGGAGAGCAACAGGAGTGCAGGGCAACGTGTGGCCCTCATTGAGAACTCCTGAGCTTCCCCCAGATCCTCCCTCTAGAAGATGCTTTTATTAAGAAACGTTGACAGGAAATGATCATATAAGGACAATGAACAGTAAACAGTTAGACAGTGAACAATGGGGTGGAAGTGATAATGTGTGATTGAGTCCTGACATTACAGTGGTCAGCTGTCACCAGGACAGTCGAAAACCTGAGTAGATCAGGAAGTGGCTGCTGTGACTTCTGTTGACCAATTATGTGACAGTTTCACAATGACAAAACAAGTTCAAAGGTTGATTAACCTCACAATAACCTCCTCTTGTCATTTTGAAACTAAAAAAAAATCCGTCCATTAGGCTTAGAATAATAGCCTCATATTAAGGAAATAGCTAGGATTTAACGCGTAATTATATGTCAAGGGAGAGGCGAAAACCCGGTTATATGGGGGCAAAATTCCTCTCCGACCCTCCTAGTGAGCGATCACCCAGGCCAAGACACATAAAAGCTTAAAGCATTTAACAGTAAACAAAATGAAACAGTCTATACTCCAGTGTTATCATAAACATCCTTGTCATCGGTTAGGAATACTGGACTAAGGAAGTTTGGATGGTTCTTTGGACCATTGCACTTAGACACAGAATGATACACACAGAACCGTACAAGGACAGTAATAATCAAAATCATAATCTAGCATTATGTCAGTCCAGGGGCCGGAAGTCAGCCAGGACCCAAAAGTGGTCTCCTGGTGAGCGTCTGTCTTCTGACACGACTTTGGCTAACTGACATAATTCGGCTATAGCTTTGGTAACATTCAGCACCAGTTTCTGAACGTACATCATTGTAATCATAATTACAACACAGCAATGTAAGTAAAGAGTTTTAAGGAACAATTCCTAACATGTCAGCATGAGTCATTAGTGGAAAAGTCTCTTCCATCTCTCGGACTCCTCCCCAGTCTGTTGTCGCAAGTCAGTTTGGGCTAGTCATCTTCTTCAGGCCCGTGGCAGGTGAGATAGGCATCAGTTGAGTTCTTCAGCGGACAAAGGTTTTGATCCTGTCCGACTTCCCGCACTACTCAGGGCCTGGAACATTTCCTACTAGCTTTCACTGCAACTGGTGGACGCACTTAGATCGTTCAGCCATCTTTACTGCTGTCAGTGTCGCAGTCTGGACCACAAAGGGGCCATCCTGACGGGGTGATGAACATGTTTTTCGTCTCACCACTCCAATCAGGATCTGGCCACCTGGTTTCAGCAGTTCCTGCTTAGGAGAGAGAGGAGAAAGCAGCAGCTTACAAGAACTTTGAACCTCTGTTCAGCAAACAGTTCACTCATCTACATCGAGAGTGGCTCCCTTCAGCTTAGCCTTAGCTGAGCTGAGCCTTAGCCTTAACAGTGCCATTAGTTCGTTCCACTAGGCCTGCTCCTACAAAAATTAAAATTTTAAAGTAGGTATTTGAATACTTATATTTTGTGTACTATACTCTTCATCCCTCCTGTTTGAGCCATGGGGCTTCCCATGGCTCAAATTAGCCACCAGGGGGAACAGGTTTTCATGTCACCTAGAATTTGAGTTAGATGTCAACAGAGGTGGAGGGGGGTCAGGGCTGCCAGAGTCCTGATTCCTCCCCAGATAAGTGGTTGTCCCACTTCTTGACCTTTGCACCCTGGCAAGTCGGCAGGTCTGACTTAATGATTCTCTAGGGTCGGTTATCTTTATGTCCCAGAGAGATCCCCCAGATTCCCCCTCCCATCACCTTAGATTAGATGGGGTAAAAACCTGTTAAATTCTGTTCGTTACCTTATTCAAGGACCACAGAACTTTCTTATTTCAAAATTATCTAGTTTTCAACCCCAAGTGTGTTATGGTTTTATGAAAGTAATAACACACAAGTTAACATCACGGTCCAGAGACCAAACGGTTAGTCACATAACGGTCCTAGCCGTTCAGGCTCGGATGCCTCACAGACACAAAGCTGTCCATGCAGCAACTTTCCTACAACGTAAAACACTAGTCCTCAGTGAACTTAGATATATATATAAACAACTCATGGTTACCAAACCCTCTCCACACTGATCACATCTGGTGTGCACTCAGTTCTTTCGTGTCTAAAAGAACTGCTCAACGGGTTTGTTTCTTCTCCACACACTCCTTTCCTGTGTAAAATGTCACTGACATGCAAATGACAGTAGGCTCATGAACACGCCTCACTCCACTGTATCCAAAACACAGCGGCGCCCATTTTACGGGACGAAACTAGGGCTGAAACGATTCCTCGAATAATTCAAGTAATTTGATTACAAAAAAATGATCAAGGAATTTTCTCTCTTAAAACATTTTGGGTTGCTGACCCCTGATCTAGTGGATCTGGTGTCTCTGCTGGATCTGATGGATCTGATGCTGATAGTCTGCATGGTTCCTGTCGTCTCTGAGTGTTGGGTCCAAATCAACATTACATAAATTCATAACGAGGAAAGACACAGAGACTACCTTGGAATGGGTTTTTAGCGCACTCCTGCAGGAGGGGGAGAGCAACAGGAGTGCAGAGCAACGTAGCCCTCATTGAGAACTCCTGAGCTTCCCCCAGATCCTCCCTCTAGAAGATGCTTTTATTAAGAAACGTTGACAGGAAATGATCATATAAGGACAATGCACAGTAAACAGTTAGACAGTGAACAATGGGGTGGAAGTGATAATGTGTGATTGAGTCCTGACATTACAGTGGTCAGCTGTTACCAGGACAGTCGAAAACCTGAGTAGATCAGGAAGTGGCTGCTGTGACTTCTGTTGACCAAGCATGTGACAGTTTCACAATGACAAAACAAGTTCAAAGGTTGATTAACCTCACACTGAGTCTCCCAAGGACCCTGTCTCTTTCCATCAGAAACTGTCGCTCTCATCAGTCTGATGATCACGTTTCCGCCGCGCGACGCCTCCCAACCCTGCAGCATAGACTCCGGAGGACGTCACCGCCGGCGTCTGTTTACACGGAAAAGTTAGAAGCTGCATTCATGGAGACAACTCTCACACCAATCCCTCGCGGTGGTTACATCGGTGCCAGGTGCTGATGTAGCGCCTTCTGAGGGCGATCTGAGGGGCCACGAGTAAATAATAAGAATAATAATACATTTGATTTATTTAAGGGGCCTGTCAGGGCCCTCAAGGTCACTGTTATAACACTGATTCAAAGAGCAAAAAAGGACAAGGACAGAAATAAAATCAGGAATGAGCAGCAGCCCAGAGGGAAGGACATTAAAGAGAGTAGCCAGTTTGAACAGGTGGGTTTATAGAGGGTATTATATCCGTGGGGTTCGCCTTTAGATCACCACCCAAGGAATAACCAGAACACACGACTCTATCAATGCACGTCATTTGTTTACTAATTCACTTATTCACGGTGTACAAATTTATAGGCTTGGCACCGCCAGAGGGCACAGCGCCCACCTGTGGGTTGGCATGGTAAATGCAGCTTCCATACATCACATCTCCTCCCCACTTAATGTTGTTGTACCCACCCCCAAGATACAGCGATACATGATACCCAAGCACCATTTTTTTTTTCTCTTTTTTTTTTATATATAAACATACTAGCCTTGAGGCTGGGAGTCGACGGTCCCAAACCCCTGAGTCAGTCAAGGGATTATTCTGCCCTTTTGGTGAGACATGACTCTCTAATCTACCACATAAAAGTCTCTTATTTACAAGTGTCCAAGTGTCCAAAATATTGTCTCTGAAGGCATCTTAACCAAAGTTCATGGGACATAACGATCAGGTGCCTTAACAGTACGGGAAGGATATCTCTTACCAGTCTCTGGAAGTGATGTGGTGTTTCCCTCTGGGGTTACCTGGGGTGGTGGGGCGGGGTCACTCACAGGAACCGGAGCAGCTGGTTCTGGAACGGTGCTGTTCAGCACAGGCAGGTCTGCTGAGATGGATGACGATGCAGCTCCGTCGTTGTCTGTTGGAGTATCAAATTCAGCATACCTGGCCAGCATCTGGTCTGCGTGTCTCCTCCAGCGTTGCGATGCGCTGATGTCGACGGTGTAGGATACAGGACCAGTCTCAGCTTTGATGACTCCTGGTGTCCACTTGTTCTCTCCTCTCCCGTAATCCCGAACGAGGACTGGGTCTCCAACCTTGAACGTTCTGGCTTTTGCATGCATGTCTCGATAAGCACACTGGGCCTCCTGTGCTTTTTCTACCACTGATGTCACACTGGGCTTCAGCAGGTCGAGTCGAGATCGCAGCTTGCGATGCATGAAGAGCATGGCGGGGGTCTCCCTCGTTGTGGAGTGGGGAGTGTTGCGGTACATGAGTAGGAAGGCATCCAATCTGTGTTGTATCGATGTGGTTCCAGTGGAGCGTTTCAGCGACTGCTTAAATGTCTGTACAAAACGTTCTGCAAGACCATTTGTTGATGGATGGAATGGTGCAGAGCGGATGTGCTTTACTCCGTTACCTTTCATGAAGCTGTCAAACTCATGTGAGGTAAACTGGGGGCCATTGTCACTCACCAGCACCTCAGGGAGCCCATAGCGACTAAATAGCCCTCGGAGCACCTGAATAGTCTTGGTTGTCGTCGTGGAAGTCATGAGATGCACTTCAGGCCATTTAGAATGGGCATCTACAATTACCATAAACATTTGGCCCTGGAACGGTCCGGCAAAGTCAACATGGATTCTCTGCCATGGGGATCCCGGCCAGGTCCATGGATGAAGCGGTGCTGGTCCCGGTGCTTTCTGTGTAAACTGACAGGATTGGCAGGTTTTAGAGACTTGTTCTATTTGAGCATCAATTCCGGGCCACCACATGTAACTGCGGGCGACAGCTTTCATTTTGACAACACCTGGGTGTCCAGTATGCAGTTCAGACAGCACTCGTGATCTCAGTTTTGAGGGAATGATAACACGCACACCCCACATAAGGCAACCTTGCTGGAGTGTCAACTCACCCTTCCGGCTGATGAATGGTGCCAATGTGCTGGCTGCATCCTGGACCCTTGGAAATCGACCTGTGGAGACCATTTCCAGGACTTGGGCAAGGACAGGGTCACCCCTGCTCTCTCTGCAGATTTCTTGGCTGTTCACAGGTAAGGCTTCCAGGTGTTTAATGTGAAAACTGTCCACAGCACTCTTTCTCTCTCTTGGTGATGTTGGTAAAGGAAGACGTGAAAGCCCATCAGCATTACCATGACGAGCAGCCTCTCTGTACTGTATGGTGTAGTTATGGGCTGATAACAAGAGAGCCCACCGCTGCATTCTAGCAGCAGCCATAGATGGTGTTGCTTTGCACGGGCTCAGAATTGAAGTCAACGGGCGATGGTCTGTAAGGAGTGTAAACTGTCTACCATAAAGATAGTGATGGAATTTACGAACTCCAAATATAATGCCAAGAGCTTCACGCTCAATTTGGGCATAATTTCTTTCTGCCTTATTCAGAGTCCTTGATGCAAAAGCTATAGGCCTCTCTTGTCCATTCGGGAGGATGTGTGAGATGACGCTGCCAACGCCATAAGGTGATGCGTCACACGCCAGCCGAATGGGAAGTTGTGGGTCATAGTGGGTTAACACACTTTGAGAAAGTAGCTGCTCTTTTGCCTCTTTAAAAGATGCTACACATTCAGATGTCCATTTCCATTGCTTCCCCTTGCACAGCAGAGCATTCAATGGGCTTAGGATAGATGACAGGTTGGGGATAAATCTGCTGTAATAGTTGATTAACCCCAAGAAAGAACGTAACTGACTCACGTCTGTTGGTGCAGGAGCCTCCACGATTGCTCTGACTTTCTCAGGTGCCTTGTGTAGACCCTGAGCATCGATGACGTGACCCAGATATTCCAGTGAATCCTTGAAAAATTCACATTTTTCCTTCTGCACTCGTAAGCCGAATTCTTCCAAGCGCCCAAGGACAGCATCCAGGTTCTTCAGATGCTGCGCACGATCCTGTCCACTGACCAATATGTCGTCCAGATAACAGTGGACGTTCGGCAGACCCTGTAGGACTTGGTCCATGGCACGTTGGAATATGGCTGGTGCTGAGGTAACTCCAAATGGCAACCTGTTGTAAATGAACAGACCCTTGGATGTGGTTATTGTGAGGCATTTTCTGGAATTTTCCTCGATCACCATCTGCAAGTAGGCGTGAGACAAATCCAGTTTACTAAAATGCTGCCCTCCTGAAAGTGAAGCGAATAAATCTTCAATGCGTGGAATAGGATATTTCTCCACGCACAGGGCAGGATTAATTGTGACTTTAAAATCCCCACATATCCTTACATCTCCATTCTTTTTAACAACAGGCACAATAGGTGTTGCCCATTCACTGAATTTGACAGGGGATATGATTCCCTGCTCACACAGTCGTTCAATTTCAACCTCCACTTTTGGTCTAAGCGCATAGGGAACAACTCTCGCTTGGCAGAAACGTGGGACATAATCCGGCTTCAGCGCTATGGCTACTTCCATGCCTTTCAGGGTGCCCAACTCCTTCTTAAAAACCTCGGCATGTCTTTGTAGCACACCCTCTAGCGTCTCTTCACGGACTGTCTTTATCTCTCGCCAGTCAATTTGAATTTTTCGTAGCCACTCACGACCAAAGAGTGGGGGTGAACTTCCCTGCACTACATACAGTGGCAACTTGGCCCTCTGCTTGTTCATTTTCACGATGACAGTGAAAACTCCCTCTGCTGGAATCACTTCACCAGTGTACGTTTTCAGCATTATCTGGGTTGGGCGCAAGGGCAACTCACTAAAGTGAGCATCATACAGTTCTTTTGAAATCAGGGAAACAGCAGCGCCAGTGTCTAATTCCATTTCAATTATTTTTCCTTCAATCTTCGGATTTACGCATATGTGTGACAAATTGCCTTGCTGAGACACCATATGCAAGCTTAACTCAGTGTCGGTGGTGCTATCATCACTACTAGTGTCTTTTACATCCAATTGGTGCACTCTGTTTTTCTTTTTAAACTTGTATTTCACTGGTTTGTCATTACTCACAGTCTCTTTGTTCCTGCACATTTTCGAGATGTGTCCCCTCTTCCCACATCCGTGACATTTTTGCAGCTTGTAAAAACAGTCACTTTCGTTGTGGTTCGTTTTCCCACAACGCAAACATTTAACGTGCCGCTTCTCGTTCAGTGAGAGCGCATTTACTTTCAGCGCATGACTCAGCTGATGCGTCTCGCGGGCAACTGTCTCCATTGACACCGCAAGTTCCACTGCTTTGACAAAAGTCAGCTTGTCCTCCGTCAGTAATCTTTTCTGAATGGCTTCGATGTTCAGTCCACAAACGAGCCTGTCCCTCAATGCGTCCTGCAAGTGGGTGCCAAACTCGCAGTGTTCAGAAAGCCTTTTAATCACCGCTATGTATTGCGTCACGGATTCTCCCTCTTGCTGGTTACGTTTATGAAAGCGAAATCTTTCCGCGATCACAATTGGTTTTGGAGAAAAGTGGTTTCTCAAAACTTCTGTCAATTGAGCATATGTCTTAGCCCCTGGTTTATCCGGAGCCACCAGGCTACGCAAAAGTCCATATGTTGACGCACCAATCACACTCAAGAAAACGGCAAGCTTCTTTTCATCAGCAATTCCATTTGCCGTAACAAAATGTTCAAACCTTTCCACGTAAGTTGTCCACTGCTCCAGCGACTCGTCGAACGGGTTAATGTATCCAATAAATCCAGCCATGGCGTGCGATCATCCAGCGTTACCAATCCGTCCGCTTGACGAGCTGCACCTGTCCAAACTTTTCCGACCGGACCTCTTCCCCCTCCACTCGCAGTCAATACCGCGGCGAAACTTTGGCAATCTAAAGTTATCCTCGTCGCCAATATTATATCCGTGGGGTTCGCCTTTAGATCACCACCCAAGGAATAACCAGAACACACGACTCTATCAATGCACGTCATTTGTTTACTAATTCACTTATTCACGGTGTACAAATTTATAGGCTTGGCACCGCCAGAGGGCACAGCGCCCACCTGTGGGTTGGCATGGTAAATGCAGCTTCCATACATCACAGAGGGGATATGAAGATTGATAGTGAGTTAATGTTCCTGATGTCGGCGGCAGCGGGGAGGGGAGTTGGGGGGGGGTCAGTTTTATCACTGTTGAGTTTGAGGAAGTTGGAGGAGAGCCAGGATTTGATTTCCTGTAAACAGACACAGAGCGGAGGGGAAGGGAAGGTGGAGGTGGAGGTGGGTGCCGTCCACGCAACAATGGAAATGTACTTTTCGGAAAATATGACCAAGAAGAAAGAGATAATAGCATTCTATAGAAGAATAGCAACATACGAGCGGAGAGAGTCACGATCATTATGCACTTTGAGAAAAAAGTCAAAATGTCGAGAAAAAAGTCGAAATTTCAAGAAAAAAGTCGAAATGTTGATAAAAATGTCGAAATGTCGAGATTAATGTTGAATTTTAATTTCTAGAAAAAAGTCAAAATGTCGAAACAAAAAGTCGAAATTTCGAGAAAAAAGTCGAAATTTCGAGAAAAAGTCGAAATGTGGAGAAAAAAGTCGAAATTTCGAGAATAATATTGAAGTTTATTTTCTAGAAAAAAGTCAAAATGTCGAGAAAAATGTCAAAATTTTGTTAATACAGTAGAAATGTTGAGAAAAAAGGCAAAATTTCGACTTTATTCACGAAATTTCGACTTTATTCTTGAAATTGTATTTCAACATTAATCTCGACATTTCAACTTTTTTTTCCACATTTCTACTTTTTTCTCGAAGTGCACAATTAAAAAAAAATCTTCCATTCTCAAATATTTTTTCTCCTGCATGGCCCTAATACTCTTCCGTACATTATATATATATTATATATATATATATATATATATATATATATATATATATATATATATATATATATATATATATATATATATATATATATACTGTATATATATATAAATCTCCTTCCTCTTGGTCATATTTTCCGAAAATAGTACATTCCATATGTGTGTTTTATAAGTAAGCTTATTGAAACTTTTGTTATATGTAAGAATGTATGTCAGATTCAGGGGCAGGACCGGATAAGTGTTTTTTTTTACTTTTTTGTATTCTTTTTTAACATCCATGTTCAAAATCAAATCTTCAAATCGAATCAAAGAGGAAAAAAAACAAGAACTATGAATCTAAGTTAGGATATAAGTTAACAAACACAAAAAACACTCTTTGACGAGGAATAAACAAAGGGCTATGAGTCTAAGTTATGGTAGAAAACGAGGAACATACGGCACAATATGGCGATTACTGTTACGGCTGTGGACATGGACCAAGGCTCAAGGACGAACACACTCAAGGGGACGAGGGGAACTATTTAAACACATGGAGGGAAATAGGGGACAGGTGGAAACACTTAGGACAATCAGAGTGAGACACATGAGGAAGGACAAGGGACCTGAAACGAGAGGAGAATTACTTTTCAAAATAAAACAGGAAATGACAGGACGAAACAAACCCAAGACAAGACAACCTCACCTCGGTGTGACACTAGTTAGTAGTCGCGTCGATCCTTAAAAGCACTGGAGTCAATCCTCCAATAGTGTAGAAATAGCGGTAGTGCAGTCGCCACTAGGGATGGGAATCAATCGGTTCCCAGTGTTTCAATTCCTTGGAATCGTTTGCAAAAAAGGCAAACGATTCCCTTTTCCATTCCAGTGGGCGTGAATGACGTCACCATGCACATTCGTGCCCAGCAGGAAAACATGGGGACAAAGCGGCATAAACACTCGCAAGTTTGGTTACATTTTACCAAAAAGAATGACAACAGGGCGACTTGCAATACTGGCAATGTGGACATTTCAACAAAGGGAGGAAACTGTTAGGGCTCGGCCGGTTGGTGCTTTCCTCCGCAACCCGACTCCGCGCTCCTAGCGCCCTATTTTAAACAGGCCTTGAATGTTTTAAAAACAAGCTTTTGATTGAAATTTTTTTTTTTTTTAAACTGAAAGTTTACGCTGCTACTCAGTCTTTCTGCTGATGCTGATGCTGATGCTGATGATGTTCTGCAACTCACGCAGGATCAGGAAATAACAGAAACCAGACTGGAATTGTTCATAAAGGTTAATGTTGAGGAGATGATGAAGCCGGGTGTCCTGATTAGCCGTTCACCTGTTCCTTTAAGGCTCTGAAATTCCTCCAGATTCCTCGATTTAAAATATATAAAATGATATTATAAAATGTAGACGGAGAGACCTGCAAATCCTTATATATAACACTTATCCAGTCCTACCCCTGAATCTGACATACATTCTTACATATAACAAGAGTTATAAATAATAGAGTTATAAAACACACATCCCTACTTTAATAACTGTCCAATACAGTAATATAATACTCAATTATATGTACATATAAATATAGCCAAAATCAAACAAATCAAGGCAAACAAAAGAAAACAAAACAAACGCCCAGCATTTATTTACTAAAAGCTAAACTAAAAGCTACTATGTATGTATGTACTAATAGAAGTAACTAGAAAATTCCAGGAAATGTTGATATGTCATGCCCTCCTGCCCATTCGTCCCCTCTCGCTGCTTTTGTTTAAGGCTGTTTTGGTGTCGGAGGTGGTTCAGGCCACATTTACGGATGATTTATTCATATTCTCCCCCATAAAAATGCATAGGTTTTTGTTGCCATGGTAACAAGCCCCATAGGATAGAATGGGACAATTTGGCTTCAATATCTCAAAAGCTGTAAATGACAGCCTAATGAAACCTCAGTATGTTGTAGTCCACATCGTCCCGAGTCTTTTAACGTCGGATCGATGTCTCTGCGATATCGTGTTGCCGAGCAACAACCGTCCAAATTTCTGTTAAATTAAATTAAATTAGAATGGTTAAATATCTCAAAAAGCGTAATAGCTAGCATGATGAGACTAAAATATGTTGTAGTGCAACACGTCCCGGGTTTGTCAATGTTGTAATGATGTCTGTACGATAAACCGTTGCCTAGCAACAAGCGTCCAAAATAAAATGGAAATTTTTTTTATATTGAAAGTTAAATATCGCAAAAACCGTAATAATTAGCAGGATGAGGTTGTACGGTCCGTTAGTGCCAATAGGGCCGAGTGTTTGAAAATTTGAACGATGTCTCTACGATAAAGTTCGGCCGAGCAATAAGCGTCCGAATTTTCGCCTTTTTTTTTGCTTTTTGGCATCTAGCGTTGCCACGGTAACACTTTTGACTGAGAAAAGTAATGAACCATCGAGGCCACGATGGAGACGCATCCAACGATGTATGCCATGCATGGGTGCACGTTGCGGTTCTGGCCGTATTAACGGACGAAAAAAGTCTGCAGAATAATAATAAGAAGAAGAAAAGGGAAACCTTTTCTAGATATTATTATATTATTATATCGCCTTCATTTTTCAGGTTTTCTCTGGCGTGTTTTATTTTTTTATACCCATAATTATAATGCATAGTATTACATTATCATTACTTAACTATAATACTACAATATAATAGAGAACAATAAACAGCAATGGTATAACAATATACTTGATTAACTATATAAGAGTAGATATGCTATATATACTGGTTCATATATTTACCTCCAATTATATACATAAAAATGACTATAAATCTATATATCGACATATAACTATGAATCAGTATATTAATAGAGATATAGATACACAAATACTGTACGTATAATACAACTCAATATATCCATATACATACTTACATATAACATATTTATATCCATAATATACATCTATATATCTACATATATTAATAAATGTACATATCTACATGTTTATTTGCATCTGTATTTTGAATAGAATGTTTCTTTGTATCTTTTCTTAAATTGTGAAATGTTTTGTGATATCCTCTTTGAGGAACAGCATTTTAAACACTTTTAATCATCTTGTAAATGATTAAAAGTGGGTTGTAAATGTAGAAGTTGCAAATTAACTGACTAATTCCAGCGTATTTTAGTGTTTGCTCACATCGTTCATGCGCCGAGTGTGTGTGTTTGTGTGTGTTTGTTAGTGTGTGTTTGTTTCTTAGTGTGTGTGTGTGTGTGTGTGTGTGTGTGTGTGTGGCGGCAGGATAGCAGAAATAATGAAGCCACACACAACCATCAGAGCTCATCAGCATTGTTATGAGTTTTTAATTATGCCAGTTGCTTCCTGTTAGACGTTGTGACTGGAGTGCAGGATGCGAAATGAAACAGACATTTACCGGCGCCATCAATATTTATGAGCGTATAAATCTAAAGATTCCACCGAAAACTTTGAGAGCGAGATCACACCCCTAAGTACTTTCTGGGATGACAACATGTTTTTTTTTGTATTTCCAAACGCTGTGAAATTGATTCAGCGCATCGTAACGACCGGCCTCCCCCCTCCAGAAGAATAGCAACATACGAGCGGAGAGAGTGTTGCTCCCACTCAACATGGATCAGTAACTCAGGGAAAAATGTTCCATCAGTATTCATACGCTGAAGGGAGCTCCACCGGATGGATGTGGGATGAATATCTAGTACAGGGGACGACAACCCAACATGTTTTAGAGCCATATTGGACCAAAAACACAAAAAACAAATATGTCTGGAGCCGCAAAAAATGAAAAGTCTTGTATGTATCAGCCTTAGAATGAAGAAAACACATGCTGCATGTTTCTATAGTAGTTAGAACTGGGTACTCGGCTGCAAATGTAGCTGTTGATGTCTTTCCACATGACTCTTTTTGTTATGCAAATCTATGGAAGAGTATCAGGGCCAGGCAGGAGAAAAATAAAAATGATATTTTAGAGGAGGTAGATTTTTTTTTCATTGTGCACTTCGAGGAAAAAGTTGAAATGTCGAGAAAAAAAGTCGAAATTTTGAGAAAAAAGTCAAAATTTCGAGAAAAAAGGTCGAAATTTCGAGAAAAAAGTCTAAATGTCGAGAGAAAAAAAGTCGAAATGTTGAGAAAAACAGTTGAAATGTCGAGAAAAAAAGTCAAAATGTCGAGAAAAAAAGTCAAAATGTCGAGTTAAAAGGCAAAATGTCGAGAAAAAACTCGAAATGTTCAGAGAAAAAGTCGAAATGTCGAGAAAAAAGTCGAAATTTCGAGAAAAAAGTCAAAATGTTGATTAAAAAGTTGAAATGTCGAGAAAAAAGCCGAAATGTCGAGAATAATGTTGAAGTTTAATTTCGAGAAAAAAGTCGAAATGTCGAGAAAAAGTTGAAATTTCGAGAAAAAAGTCGAAATGTTGATAAAAAAGTCGAAATGTCGAGATTAATGAAGTACAATTTCGAGAAAAAATTCAAAATGTCGAGAAAAATGTCAACATTTCGTTAATAAAGTTGAAATGTTGAGAAAAAAGGCAAAATTTCGACTTTATTAACAAAATTTCGACTTTATTCTTGAAATTGTATTTCAACATTAATCTCGACTTTTTTCTCCACATTTCGACTTTTTTCTCGAAGTGCACAATTAAAAAAAAAATCTTCCCCTCTCAAATATGTTTTCTCCTGCATGGCCGTAATACTCTTCCGTACATGACAAATTGTTTCATATGTGTATATTTATTTATTCCATGGCTCTTTTATTTCATGTTCGTATACGAGCGGAGAGAGTGTTGCTCCCACTCAACATGGATCAGTAACTCAGGGAAAAATGTTCAGTATTCATACGCTGAAGGGAGCTCCAACGGATGGATGTGGGATGAATATCTAGTACAGGGACGGCAACCCAACATGTTTTAGAGCCATATTGGACCAAAAACACAAAAAACTAATATGTCTGGAGCCGCAAAAAATGAAAAGTCTTGTATCAGCCTTAGAATGAAGACAACACATGCTGCATGTTTCTATATTAGTTATGACTGGGTACTCGGCTGCAAATGTAGCTGCTAATGTCTTTCCACGTGACACTTTTTGTTATGCAAATCTATGGAAGAATATTAGGGCCAGGCAGGAGAAAAATAAAAGTAATATTTTAGAGGAGGAAGATTTTTTTTTCATTATGCACTTCGAGAAAAAAGTCAAAATTTCGAGAAAAAAGTCGAAATGTCGAGAAAAAAAGTCAAAATGTTGAGGAAAAAGTCAAAATTTCGAGAAAAAAAGTTGAAATGTCGAGAAAAAAAGTTGAATTGTCAAAAAAAAAAGTCAATGTCGAGAAAAAAAGTCGAAATGTTGAGAAAAAAAGTTGAAATGTTGAGAAAAAAGTCGAAATGTCGAGAAAAAAAGTCGAAATGTCGAAAAAAAAGTCGAAATGTCGAAAAAAAAGTCGAAATGTTGAGAAAAAAGTCGAAATGTCGAGAAAAAAAGTCGAAATGTTGAGAAAAAAGTCGAAATGTCGAGAAAAAAAGTCGAAATGTCGAGAAAAAAAGTCGAAATGTCGAGAAAAAAAGTCGAAATGTCGAGAAAAAAAGTAGAAATGTTGAGAAAAAAGTCGACATGTTGAGAAAAAAAGTCGAAATGTCGAGAAAAAAAGTCGAAATGTCGAGAAAAACAGTCAAAATGTTGAGAAAATAGTCAAAAATTTCAAGAAAAAAGTCGAAATGTCGAGAAAAAAAACGTAACGACCGGCCTCCCCCCTCCAGAAGAATAGCAACATACGAGCGGAGAGAGTGTTGCTCCCACTCAACATGGATCAGTAACTCAGTGAAAAATGTTCCATCAGTATTCATACGCTGAAGGGAGCTCCAACGGATGGATGTGGGATGAATATCTAGCACAGGGACGGCAAACCAACATGTTTTAGATCCATATTGGACCAAAAACACAAAAAACAAATATGTCTGGAGCCGCAAAAAATGAAAAGTCTTGTATGTATCAGCCTTAGAATGAAGACAACACAAGCTGCATGTTTCTATATTAGTTATAACTGGGTCCTCGGCTGCAAATGTAGCTGCTAATGTCTTTCCACATGACTCTTTTTGTTAGGCGAATCTATGGAAGAGTATTAGGGCCAGGCAGGAGAAAAATAAAATAATATTTTAGAGGAGGAAGATTTTTTTTTCATTATGCACTTCGAGAAAAAAGTCAAAATTTTGAGAAAAAAAGTCGAAATGTTGAGAAAAAAGTCGAAATGTCGATAAAAAAAGACAAAATGTCGATAAAAAAAGTCAAAATGTTGAGAAAAAAGTCGAAATGTTGAGAAAAAAGTCGAAATGTCGAGAAAAAAAGTCGAAATGTCGAGATTAATGTTGAAGTACAATTTCGAGAAAAAAGTCAAAATTTCATTAATAAAGTTGAAAAGTTGAAATTGTATTTCAACATTAATCTTGGCATTTTGACTTTTTTCTCGACATTGCGACTTTTTTCTCGAAGTACATAATGAAAAAAAATCTTCCCCTCTCAAATATTTTTTCTCCTGCATTGCCCTGATAGTTTAAGAATGCAAGATTCACTTATTTAGCTATTTATTTTAAAGTCATAGTCAGAAGTGTAATTATATTGCATCATAACGACCGGCCTCCCCCCTCCAGAAGAATAGCAACATACGATCATTATGCACTTTGAGAAAAAAGTCAAAATGTCGAGAAAAAAGTCGAAATTTCAAGAAAAAAGTCGAAATGTTGATAAAAAAGTTGAAATGTTGAGAAAAAAGGCAAAATGTCTAGAATAATGTTTGAAGTTTAATTTCAAGAAAAAAGTCAAAATGTCGAGAAAATTGTCAAAATTTTGTTAATAAAGTTGAAATGTTTCGACTTTATTCACGAAATTTCGACTTTATTCTTGAAATTGTATTTCAACATTAATCTCGACATTTCAACTTTTTTCTCCACATTTCTACTTTTTTCTCGAAGTGCACAATTTAAAAAAAAAATCTTCCCCTCTCAAATATTTTTTCTCCTACATGGCCCTAATACTCTTCCGTACATGACAAATTGTTTCATATGTGTATATTTATTTATTCATGGCTCTTTTATTTCATGTTCTTATATGAGCGGAGAGAGTGTTGCTCCCACTCAACATGGATCAGTAACTCAGGTAAAAATGTTCCATCAGTATTCATACGCTGAAGGGAGGGATGAATACCTAGCACGTATCCGTCCTCCTCTTCCCTTAATCAGACATTAAGGCCCTTTAAACTGTCCACTTCCTGCTGGTGGAACGGACCGGGCTGCCGGGCTGTGATCTCTGTGTTGGGTTGTGTTTGGGGCCGATAAGACAGATGTTTGTACGGCTGTTAACGGTTCCCGGGCTGCCAAAGCTTGGCCTCGGCGCTTCGGCAGCGCAGCATTTCACTTCATTTTTATTTTACAGACCCCTCCAGCTCCAGGATGAAGGCAGTCGGCCAAGACAATTACACAGTAATAAGTTAGAGCACCTGAGTCTGGCACGCCGGCGGAATCTGAAATGAGTGTGTGTGTGTGTGTGTGTGTGTGTGTGTGTGTGTGTGTGTGTGTGTGTGTGTGTGTGTGTGTGTGTGTGTGTGTGTGTGTGTGTGTGTGTGTGTGTGTGTGTGTGTGTGTGTGTGTGTGTGTGTGTGTGTGTGTGTGTGTGTGTGTGTGTGTGTGTGTGTGTGTGTGTGTGTGTGTGTTTCTCTCTCAGGGAGCTTTGACATGCAGTTCGACCTTCAGGTGGGCGTGGGGACTCTGGTCGTGGCCAAGCCGCTGGACGCCGAGCTGCAGTCGCTGTACAACATGACGGTGCAGGTGACAGACGGGACCAGCGCCGCCACCGCTCAGGTACACGCCGGCTCAGATCTGATTAGTGCGTGAGCACCGTCTCGGGTCCACTCCAGAATCTCATCAAATTAAATTATTCTGCTACTTTTTTCCTCTGAGAGCCGTTCACTCCGAGCAGACCTCTCGTACGTGTTCACTGCTCGGTTTTATGTCGTCTTCAGCTGTCGTGTTAGGAACGCCGATTCTTTCCGAATTAAATAAATAAATAAATATTTAAATTATGAAATATTCAATTAAATCAATTAATGAGTTTTTTATTTCATGAAGGAAGAGTATCAGGGAGGGCCAGGCAGGAGAAAAATAAAAATAATATTTCAGAGGAGGAAGATGTTTTTTCATTATGCACTTTGAGAAAAAAGTCGAAATTTCGAGGAAAAAGTCGAAATGTCAAGAAAAAAAGTCGAGAAAAACTAGAAATTTCGAGAAAAAAGTGGAAATGTTGATTAAAAAGTGGAAATTTCGAGAATGATGTTGAAGTACAATTTCGAGAAAAAAGTCGAAATTTCGAGAAAAAAGTCAAAATGTCGAGAAAAATCTCAAAATTTCGTTAATAAAGTTGAAATGGTTAGAAAAAAGGCAAAATTTAGACTTTATTCACAAAATTTAAACTTTATTCTTGAAATTGTATTTCAACATTAATCTCGACATTTTTTGAATAAAGTTGAAATGTTAAGAAAAAAGTCGAAATGTTGAGAAAAATGTCAAAATGTCAAGAACAAAAGTCAAAATTTTGTGAAAAAATTTGAAATGTCCAGAAAAAAGTCAAAATGTTTGATAAAAAAAGTCAAAATGCCAAGAGAAAAGTCAAAATTTCGACAAAAAATTCGAAATGTCGAAAAAAAAGTTGAAATGTCGAAAAAAAAGTCGAAATGTCGAGAAAAAAGTCGGAGATACACTAATATTTTAGAGGAGGAAGATATTTTTTTCATTATACATTGGTCGACAAAAAAGTCGAAATGTCGAGATTAATGTTGAAGTACAATTTAGTGAAAAAAGTCAAAAGTTTGAGAAAAAAGTAAATTTCGTGAATAAAGTCAAAATGTTGAGAAAAAAGGAGAAATTTCAACTTTTTTCTTGAAATTGTACTTCAACATTAATCTCGACATTTAGACTTTTTTCTCGAAATTTAGACTTTTTTCTCGAAGTGCAAAATAAAAATATTTTTTTCTCCTGCATGGCCCTAATACTCTTACGTAACTTTTGGTATTTTTTTTGTTTATGCCCAAAAAAGGAATGTTTTGTTGGACACGAGAATAACTGGTGCCATGTTTTTGCCTTTAAATATATTTAAAGGTATGAAAACCTTAAAGTTTCCAGTTATAATTGCATAAATTGTCTAATATTTCATTACTTTATATACTGTCTTGGGGTGACATTTGCATAAAATGCTAAAAAACAAATTGTCATTATGCACTTCGAGAAAAAAGTCGAAATGTCAAGAAAAAAGTCAAAATGGCGAGAATGATGAAGTACAATTTTGAGAAAAAAGTACAATTTCGAGAAAAAAGTGGAAATGTTGAAAAAAAAGTCAAAATTTCATGAATAAAGTCGAAATGTTGAAAAAAAAGTGTAAATGTGGAGAATAATGTAGAACATGACGGTGCAGGTGACAGACGGGACCAGCGCCGCCACCGCTCAGGTACACGCCGGCTCAGATCTGATTAGTGCGTGAGCTCCGTCTCGGGTCCACTCCAGAATCTCATCAAATTAAATCCTGCGAGCTGAGACCTGTTCACTACGAGCCGACCTCTCTGCACGTGCTTTTATGTCGTCTCCTGCCCGGCCTACCAGCTCTGCCGTGTTAGGAACACTGATTCATTCAAGATTAGAAAAAATAAAACGTTTTTTTAATAAATAAATATTTAAATTATGAAATATTCAATTAAATCAATTAATGAGAATGAAATAAATTAGGGGCCAGGCAGGAGAAAAATAAAAATGATATTTTAGAGGAGGAATATTTTTTTGTCATTATGCACTTCGTGAAAAAAGTCGAAATGTTGAGAAAAAAAGTCGAAATGTCGAGAATAATGTTGAAGTTTAATTTCGAGAAAAAAGTCGAAATGTTGATAAAAAATTCGAAATGTCGAGATTAATGAAGTACAATTTCGAGAAAAAAGTCAAAATGTAGAGATTTTTTTTTCATTATGCACTTCGTGAAAAAAGCCGAAATGTCGAGATTAATGTTGAAGTACAATTTCGAGAAAAAAGTTGAAATGTTGTTATTTAAGTTGTAAGTTGTAATTTAAGATTATTTTTTTAGATTTATTATTTATTCTATTTAATTTATTGATTAAAATAAAACTATTTACGATAAACACAAACGTTCCTAAATTCTGAATGAAAGGGATCATAAATAAGAATAATCTTATTTAATCTGCCCCTATAATATAATTTATATAATAAAAAAAATAATTTTCTATTTATTTCATTGTCATATTAATTTATTTAATTGAATATTTCATAATTTAAGTATTTATTTATTTAATTTTGAATGAATCAGCGTTCTATCATATGGGGGGAAGCTTGATCCTAATAAAAGTCCAAATCTTGGAGACGACCCAAAGATCAGGCATCAGAATCTTCCGCGGATCCACGGAATTCCGCGGATTTTGGCCTCAGTAAAAAATGTCCGCGGTTTCCGCGGAACGGGGGAAAAAAAAAAAAAATCCCCCAAACAACGGACTGGAAAACGCGATGCGCCAGGCCAGAAAAGAAAAAAATAATATGCAAAAAATAAGCGACGTATCTATCCATTCATTCAGAAATCAAAAATAATTTCCATTTGGGAGCCTCTGTGCGGCGCTGAATATGCAATGCAGTGTTTTGCGGTGCGGTGTGCTTCTCATTGAAATTACTGGAGGCAACACGTTGCTGCAGTGAGTGAAGCCTGAATTATGGTTCTGCGTTAAATCGACGCAGAGCCTATGGCGTAGGGTACCCGGTGACGCGTGCCGTACGGTGCGTACCGTCGCGTACCCTACGCCGTAGGCTCTGCGTTGGTGTAACGCGGAACCATAAATCAGACTTAAGTCCCTTTAGGCTAATACTGTGAGAAATAACCTCTCATAATAGCGGTACTACAGTTAATAAATGTAATAAATGCTCCTACTGCCGTTTCTGCTGGCTACTGAGTGGCGAGTGAGTTTTAACTCCTTAATTACTAACCAGCGTCAGAGTCACGCACAGTACACAATCTGTGATGTTAGAGAGCCACCTTTTGGTCAATTTAAGCAACCGCATCGCCAGCTGCTTGACAGTGGCTCAACTCATTAGTTTACTGTTTTTGTTGTTTTTATCTATGCAATTGTGAAAAAAATGGCAAAATAAATGAAAAACTGTGAACAACCGCATTCCGTAGGCTATTCGGTACTCAGTATTCAGCCAAGTCTTTACATTTTATTCGGCTTCAGGTTCGGCCTCCAATTTTCATTTCGGTGCATCCCTAGTTTTTTTGGTGTGAAAGGGGGATTCTGGCCTTTGTAGAAGTTTAAGATATAATTATCTTCATTTCAAGATTTATTCATGCATGATGATGAATGCGTGTTATTATGTTATCAAAATGCATCATTCTTTGCAAAAATTCAGATTTTTTTGTGTGTATTCTTGCATTGATAAAAGATGTGATTATGGAGCTTTGAGACCACCAGAATGCACCATTTTGAGTCTATTTTTCAAAGTTTTACTCTTTTTTTAGGACAAGCCGTTCTGATGCCTGAAAGATGCTGTGTTGTCGTAGTAAATAGTCTTTTAATAGTTTTATCCGCCTTGTAAATAATAAAATACGCCGAGTCGCTCCACCCGACAAGTACGATGTTTACGGTGCACGTTTCCCCTCCCGCCTCTCCGGCTCAGGTGTTCATCAGGGTGCAGGACAGCAACGACAACCCCCCGGCGTTCTCCCAGCCGGCCTACGACGTGAGCGTGTCGGAGGACGTGCCGGCCGACACGGAGCTGCTGCGGGTCCGAGCGTCGGACGGAGACGAGCGGGCCCGGCTGAGCTTCTCCATGTACGGCAGCGTGGACCCGGCTAGCATGAGGCTGTTCCGGGTCAACCCCGGCACCGGCTTGGTGTACACGGCCGACCGGCTGGACTACGAGGCCCGGACGCAGCACATCCTCACCGTCATGGTGAGAGGAGGCTCCTCACCTCCACCTGTGTCTGCTCCGGCTCCACCTGTATCTGCTCTGGCTCCACCTGTGTCTCCATCACCTCCACCTGTGTCTCTACTGGCTCCACCTGTATCTCCATCACCTCCACCTGTATCTCCATCACCTCCACCTGTGTCTGCTCCGGCTCCACCTGTATCTCCATCACCTCCACCTGTATCTCCATCACCTCCACCTGTATCTCCATCACCTCCACCTGTATCTCCGTCATGCCTTCTCCATCACCACCTGTATCTCCATCACCTCCACCTGTATCTCCGTCATGCCTTCTCCATCACCACCTGTATCTCCATCACCACCTGTATCTCCATCACCACCTGTATCTCCATCACCACCTGTATCTCCATCACCTCCACCTGTATCTCCGTCATGCCTTCTCCATCACCTCCTGTATCTCCATCACCACCTGTATCTCCATCACCTCCACCTGTATCTCCGTCATGCCTTCTCCATCACCACCTGTATCTCCATCACCTCCTGTATCTCCATCACCACCTGTATCTCCATCACCACCTGTATCTCCATCACCTCCACCTGTATCTCCGTCATGCCTTCTCCATCACCTCCTGTATCTCCATCACCTCCTGTATCTCCATCACCTCCTGTATCTCCGTCACGCCTTCTCCATCACCTCCTGTATCTCCGTCACCTCCTGTATCTCCATCACCACCTGTATCTCCGTCATGCCTTCTCCATCACCTCCTGTATCTCCATCACCTCCTGTATCTCCATCACCTCCTGTATCTCCATCACCACCTGTATCTCCATCACCTCCACCTGTATCTCCGTCATGCCTTCTCCATCACCTCCTGTATCTCCATCACCTCCTGTATCTCCATCACCTCCACCTGTATCTTCGTCATGCCTTCTCCATCACCTCCTGTATCTCCATCACCTCCTGTATCTCCATCACCTCCTGTATCTCCATCACCACCTGTATCTCCATCACCTCCTGTATCTCCATCACCACCTGTATCTCCATCACCTCCTGTATCTCCATCACCTCCTGTATCTCCATCACCTCCTGTATCTCCATCACCACCTGTATCTCCATCACCTCCTGTATCTCCGTCACCACCTGTATCTCCATCACCTCCTGTATCTCCATCACCTCCTGTATCTCCGTCATGCCTTCTCCATCACCACCTGTATCTCCATCACCACCTGTATCTCCGTCACCACCTGTATCTCCGTCACCACCTGTATCTCCATCACCTCCTGTATCTCCATCACCACCTGTATCTCCATCACCTCCTGTATCTCCATCACCTCCTGTATCTCCATCACCACCTGTATCTCCATCACCACCTGTATCTCCATCACCTCCTGTATCTCCGTCACCTCTTCTGCAGGTGAAGGACCAGGAGTTTCCGTTTAACCGCGACCTGGCGAGGATCCTGGTGGCGGTGGAGGACACCAACGATAACGTCCCCTACTTCACCAGAACCGTGTACGACGCCGTCGCCTACGAGACGTTTCCCGTCGGCTCTTCGGTGCTGCGCGTCACCGCCCTCGACAAGGACAACGGCATCAACGGCCAAATCACGTACACCATCGAAGCAGGTGTGTAGGGTCTGGACTCGTAGTCAAGACCGGCTAAACCGAGATCAAGACACTACCGAGACCACAGAGTATCAAGACCAGGACTAGTTCAGCCCAAGACCGAGACAAAAACAAGTTATTTTGTTGCTGTATATCAGCATCACTGAAATGGACCTGATACTTAACCCTTGTGCTGTCTTTGGGTCAAAATGACCCAATTCTTCTATCCTTCTTTCCTCCTGCTCTCTCCTTCCTTCTTCCTTTCCTCTTTTCCTCCTTTTTTACCCTCCTTTACTCCTTTTTCTTCTTACCTCCCTTTCGTCATTCATTCCTTTATTACCTTCTTTGCTTTTCCTCCCTTCTTTCCATCTTTTCTCCCTTCCTTCTTTCCTTTTCTCCTTTCCTACTTCCTTCCTTCTTTTCTCCTTTCTTCCTTACTTCCTTCTTTCCTTACTTCCCTCTTTTCTCCCTTCCTTCCTTCATTCCTTACTTCTGTCTTTTCTCCTTTCTTCCTTACTTCCTTCCTTCTTTTCTCCCTTCCTTACTCCCTTTCCTACTTCCTTCCTTCTTTTATCCTTTCTTCCTTACTTCCTTCTTTCCTTACTTCCCTCTTTTCTCCCTTCCTTCTTTCTGTCTTTTCTCCTTTCTTCCTTACTTCCTTCTTTCCTTACTTCCTTCTTTTCTCCCTTCCTTACTCCCTTTCCTACTTCCTTCCTTCTTTTCTCCTTTCTTCCTTACTTCCTTCTTTCCTTACTTCCCTCTTTTGTCCCTTCCTTCCTTCATTCCTTACTTCTGTCTTTTCTCCTTTCTTCCTTACTTCCTTCCTTCTTCCCTTCCTTCCTTCTTTTTCTCCCTTCCTTACTCCCTTTCCTACTTCCTTCCTTCTTTTATCCTTTCTTCCTTACTTCCTTCTTTCCTTACTTCCCTCTTTTCTCCCTTCCTTCTTTCTGTCTTCTCTCCTTTCTTCCTTACTTCCTTCTTTCCTTACTTCCTTCTTTTCTCCCTTCCTTACTCCCTTTCCTACTTCCTTCCTTCTTTTCTCCTTTCTTCCTTACTTCCTTGTTTCCTTCCTTCCTTTTCTCCCTTCGCCCTCCCTTGACCCAAAGACAGCACAAGGGTTAATCAATCACAACGGTATGCAAATATTATTCATATATTTATTCAAACAAGGCCGTTATAAACACAAAACCTATCAAAGACAGACACACTTTCACGCGTTGGTAGATGAGGACCCAAATGCAGGAGAGACGCCAGGAGGCAGGAGTTCCAAAAAGGTGATTTATTATGAACAAACAAACCAAAAGCACTGCAGAGCAGGATTAACAAAAACACAAGAGCTTTAGCCAAAAACCAGACCTGAAACATGTAGGAAGAAAACAGTCCGGACCAGCAGGGAGCGAGGGAAAGACAAGATCAACACAGAAGGGTTAACGAGACACAGGTGACGACAATCAGGGCTGATGGGAACCAGGAAAGTCAAGACAAAACTGAAACACTAAGGCCACGTTTCCATGTAGCAAAAGCGGTGGTGTTTTCATGCGTTTGGGCCGTTCGTTTACACGAAAACGAAATTTTGAGATAAAAGTCGAAATTTTGAGAAAAAAGTCGAAATTTTGTGAAAAAAGTCGAAATTTTGAGAAAAGAGTCGAAATGTCGAGAAAAAAGTCGAAATTTTGAGAAAGTCTAAATGTTGAGAAATAACTCTACTTCTCTGTCACTCCAAACGAAAGACTCTGGTTCATCTTGGAAGTAACTGGAAGTTACTCGTGTCATTTGTTGATGTTTTTTCCAGGATTCTGATTGGCTAGCATGACTTTATCTTCTCGTTACACTGCCCCCTGTAGGTTTGGCTGCTCATAGCACCTTAACAGCTATTTATGCGGGTTCGTGTAAATGATGGTATTTTTCCAAACGTAGAGGGGGAAATATCCATTTTTGAGTCGAAATTTTGAGAAAAAAGTCGAGAAAAAAGAATTTTTTTTTTAGAAAAAAGTCAAAATTTTGAGAAAAAAGATGAAATGTCGAGAAAAAAGGGGGGGTAGGTGGCCGAGAAAAAGACGAAATGTTGAGAAGAAAGTTGAAATTTTGACTCCACTTCTCTGTCACTCCAAACCAAAGACTCTGGTTCATCTTGGAAGTAACTGGAAGTTACTCGTGTCATTTGTTGATGTTTTTTTCCAGGATTCTGATTGGCTAGCATGACTTTATCTTCTCGTTACACTGCCCCCTGTAGGTCTGGCTGCTCATAGCACCTTAACAGATATTTATGCAGGTTCCTGGAAATGATGGGATTTTTCAAAACGTAGAGGGGAAATATCCGTTTTTGTAAATATCAATGCTCTGTGGAAACGTGGCCTAAGACATGGGTTTCAAAATAAAACTGCAACCGAAACAAACCGTGACACAAACATGCAGATGCACCAAAACATTACATCATATCCAAAATACAAATAGTTTAGAAAACTAGAAAACTAGACCAAGACCACAAACAAGTGGACCATAAGTCTAGTAGGATCTGAAATAAACTTTTATGTTTCTTATAGCTGCGAGGGAATTCATAAAAATCATGCAATTTTCTTTCAAAATTCAAAAAGAATCAATAAGCAATAAGGCGATAGAGGCAGCATTGTATGTGTTGAGTTTAAATATGCAGAGCTGATGTTTTTTGTGTGTTATTTTAATAAAATCCTATTCTTTCACTGTGACTTAGTTCTGAAGTTATTGTTCATCTTAAACCTGAATGAAGCCACTGTTCTCACCCAATCAGATTATTGACACTACAGTGATAGTGACCTGTCCAATAAACAGAAAATTGCATTCTTCGGGGGTGAAAATAGGATCTAGACCAGGGATCGGCAACCCGCGGCTCTTTAGCGAAAATGTTTGACCTTTTTTTTCCTTTTTTTCTCTTTTTTGCTCTTTTTCTTTTTCTTCTTTTTTTTCCTTTTTTCTCTTTTTTTTTTTCCTTCTTCTTTTCCTTTTTAATGTCAAAATCTCAACTTTTTTCTCGACATTTCAACTTTTTTCTCGAGATTGTACTTCAACATTAATCTCAACATTTCGAGTTTTTTCTCAAAATTTTGACTTTTTTCTCAAGAATTTCGACATTTTTCTCAAAGTGCATAATGAAAAAATAAATCTCCCCCCAGTTCTAACTAATACAGAAACATGCAGCATGTGTTCCTTCATTCTAAGGCTTATACAAGATTTCATTTTTTGCGGCTCCAGACATGTTTTTTGTATTTTTGATCCAATATGGCTCTTTCAACATTTTGGGTTGCCGACCCCTGATCTAGACCCTCTATAATCTTTCTATGTGACCTAATTCTAGATTTTTGAGCAAAAAATTACCTTGAAAAATAAATTTGACCTTCAACAAGACCTTGAAATAGGAAATTTATCTCAGAATTGAATTCCTAACACCAAAAAAGTAGAGAAAGTGACAATATACAACAATCTAGGAGCAAACCGGCCACTGGGGGCCGTCCCAATTTGTTTGCAGTGGTTTTTGAAAACCTTATGTCCATAACTACCACCATGCCAAATATCAAAAATTTGTCACCAAGTGCAGGATTTTCATGATTTTTGACACATTCCCTCCCAGATCTATGGAGTTAGCAGTATCCACTCACATGTGCGGCCTCTCTGCGTGCAGGAAACACCGGGGGCGTGTTTGCCATCAACAACGAGACGGGGCTCGTCTCCATCGCCCGGCCGTTGGAACCCGCCTCTCTGGGCTTCTACACGCTGACGGTTCGGGCCGCCGACTCGGGTTTCCCTCCGCTGGCGGCCACGTCTTCAGTCCGGGTCTCGCTGATGCTGTCGGACTTTTCCCAGCCCAAATTCAGCCAGAAGGAATACCAGGCCGAGGTAAATATTCACCCAGGCCGAGGTAAAGCAGGAAACGTCTGAACGGAGATCGATGGGCTGAGGGGGTGGATGATGTGTGTGTGTGTGTGTGTGTGTGTGTGTGTGTGTGTGTGTGTGTGTGTGTGTGTGTGTGTGTGTGTGTGTGTGTGTGTGTGTGTATATATATATATATACACACCGTATTTTCTGGACTATAAGCCGCTACTTTTTTCATAGGTTTTCAACCGTGGATTCTGCCCCCACCACTAGGGGGCGAATTAGAATCAAAACTAAGACAATAAATGCAAAGAAGAATACGCTACTTCTTCTTTAGCAGATAGAAGTAGGTAGAAGCAGATTTCAAACAGATAAATAGATAACTTTCTCGACATTTTGACTTTTTTCTCGACATTTCGACTTTTTTCACGAAATTTTGACTTTTTTCTCGAAATTTAGACTTTTTTTCTCAAAATTTCGACTTTTTTCACAAAATTTCTACTTTTTTTCTCCACATTTCGGTAAATGCTCTGTCATGTCTGAATGAAGTATATATACAGTATATATATACAGTATATATTTATATATGACTGAATGAATGAATGAATGAATGAATGAATAGATGAATGGATGAATGGATGAATGAATGATTATTTTTGTGTCATGTCCGAAGACCCATCCCTTACAGGATTATAAGACACCAGAAACAGAAAATCATCAATATACAATATCACACTCACTTAATTGGGAGCTGCACAATGTACACCAGAAAAACAAAATAAATAAATCAAATAAAAATACTTAATATTTCTTTCTCCCCAACACAAACCAGAATGGATATTTTCACATACTGTTACTTTTCTTCGTTTACCCCACGCTTTCTCTAAATAGTCAGCAAGTGCAAATACTTTATAATGAAAAATTAATTTGAGCCTCTCAGCAACACTTACCAACATCAAATCCAAATATATATATATATATATATATATACTGTATATATATATATATATATATATATATATATATATATATATATATATATATATATATATATATATATATATACACACGTGTCTAATGTCTGATTTTCCAGATAATGGAGAATTCCAGACTGGGATCCGTCGTCACCACGATCAACGCTCTGAGCCGCTCGCCACTGGTCTACGACATCAGCGGGGGAAACGAGGAGCGCTGCTTCTTCATCAACCAACACACGGGCGTCATCACCACGCGCAAGCTGCTCGACTTTGAGGTCTGTTCACCAGTTAAAACACAAGCTGCTCGACTTTGAGGTCTGTTCACGAGTTAAAACACAAGCTGCTCGACTTTGAGGTCTGTTCACCAGTTAAAACACAAGCTGCTCGACTTTGAGGTCTGTTCACGAGTTAAAACACAAGCTGCTCGACTTTGAGGTCTGTTCACCAGTTAAAACACAAGCTGCTCGACTTTGAGGTCTGTTCACGAGTTAAAACACAAGCTGCTCGACTTTGAGGTCTGTTCACCAGTTAAAACACAAGCTGCTCGACTTTGAGGTCTGTTCACGACTTAAAACACTTTAGTTTCTGCTACACCGTCTGTGGAAGCTCATGTGTTGTGCAAAGATCCTTTCTTTTTAAGGAAAAGCAGTTACTAGTTCCTACTCCACAAGAAAGACTTCAGGTTCAGGTTCAGATTCAGATTCAGATTCAGGTTCAGGTTCAGGTTCAGGTTCAGATTCAGATTCAGGTTTAGGTTTAGGTTTAGGTTCAGGTTCAGGTTCTTCTGTCTCAAGCACAAAAACTTGGTCTGGAAGGGGAATATCTACTTTAAAATCAAATCAACTTTAATCACTTAATCAATGGAGGGATGCCCAGGCCTGTCCCCATGAACCAATAATCATGTTGTTTGATTAGCATGACTGAGATGATCAGTACTGAACCAGTGCAGGTGGATATTATCTTATCAGTATTGATTTCTGATAAATAATTGTTATTGATTATACCGGTAAGCTGAATTAATTAATTAACAGTAGGTACATGTATTTATCGGGGGATTAAAAGTAACAGACAATAAGTGCAATCGTTGGATACCCTTATTTATATAAGTGTAATTAGTTTATTTAATGTAAATAAAACTAATTTGTTGGAGCACATCTGCTTTTCTGATGTAAATGTTTATATTTGCATCAGAAAAGTGCTATATGCTATTATTACTCAATGATTATTACTATAATATAATAATTATATTAATATATGATATATAATCATTATTTTATATATTAATTATATATTAATTCTTATTCATATTTCACAATTAATTATTATATATTATCATTATATGATATAATATATATTATCTCAATTACTATTACTATAATATAATAATTATATTAATATATGATATATTATCATTATTTTATATATTAATTATATATTAAAGCAGCACAACGTAACTTTCAGCTTTTCTGAGTTTGGCGGCATCTTTTGGACAAAAGCGGTAGTGTTTTACCAGAAAGAACACTACGTTTCCCATGAGCACCAGCGCGTACTGCCGGAAAACTCCTGTCCCGTCGCTGCATTTGTTTTTATGAGAGGAGACGGGACACTTTTCTGTTTCACCAAGTGAACAGACAGAACGCAAAAAAAAAGATGTTAAACTGCTGGAAAGGAACTGGAATTTACCGGGATACCTTATACAAGGAAGCCAGGGAGCGGTATATGGAGAAAATAATGATTATTAATTATTATTAATTATAATAATAATTAATCCCTACTGAAGAGCCATGTGTTTCAATAAATTTGTATAATAGTACAACATACAGTACATGTTTTGTATCCCTTCTCTTTTCTTTTTTTTGAAAGAGGCTCCGAGGCGTGAGCAATATTATTTTTTTCCTCTGCAGCTACAAATAAGAGTTAATATTTTTTCCTCAACAAACTAGTTTTATCTGAAGATTGGGGTTAATTGCACCGCAGAGAGCTGGCCAGCAACTGCGTTTAGCTGGAGAAGTGGGGAATAAAACCCGTGTTTTGATCCGACCCCGGTCTGTGTGAGTGTTTGTGGTTTAAGGCTGTTTATGGTTCTGCGTTAAATCGACACAGAGCCTACGGCGTAGGGTACGCGGCGACACGCACCGTACGTTGCGCGTCGCCACGTACCCTCCGCCGTAGGTCTGCGTCGATTTAACGCAGAACCATAATTCAGGCTTTACTGTGTGGAAGCCGGTGTTTGGTCGTTACAGCCGCGGTCCAAAGCGAGCCGACGACTCTTTCACTCTTTTACTTTGTTATCTCAGATACTTGGCCTGCGTGGTTCTGCCTCCGAGCAGGAAACCGTTGAAAAGTTAAACCATTAGGATCTTTTCACCACGTCTGTTATGTGGAGCTGCTGCAGCCGCAACGCAGCAACAGGTTCTGCGGAGCTCTGCGCTCCAAGCCCCGCCCATTTTCGTCTCGACCGCGAATCGGGAAGGAGGGGGAAGTGACGTATGCCGTAAAGCAGTCAAAGTCGTAACGATTTGTAGTTTTTTAGTGTGGCAGGGTTCCTACCATGCTCCTCAAAGTTACATAGTGCCAGTGAAGGTGATACAGACCCCTCAGACCATGACAGAGGTTCATTAAACCTGTTGGAAGTTGATGTTCCATCACAATGACTCTGGAAATATGATATTAAGGTGGAAAAGTTACGTAGTGTCGCTTTAATTCTTATTAATAATTCATAATTAATTATTATATATTATCATTATATGATATAATATATATTATCTCAATTACTATTACTATAATATAATAATATAATATGTTAATATTAATATATTAATATATTGTAATTATTATATTAATAATTAATTATTATATATTAATTTTAATTATTTAATATAATATATATTACCTCAATTATTATTACTATTTGCGAACTGAACCAGTGCAGGTGGATATTATGTTATCCGTATTGATTTCTGATAAATAATTGTTATTGATTATACCGGTAAGGTGAATCACTTAATTATCAGTAGGTACATGTATTTATCGGGGGATCAAAAGTAACAGACAATAACTGCAATTGTTGAATACCCTTATTTTTTAATTTAGTTTGAGCAGCTTTTACCCATTAAAATATATAAACATTTGCTTTTCTTGCTTTTTCAGAAAAGTGCTGAATTGCGTCATCTGCAATGCACTTTAGCGAATAAACATCATAAACATTCTGGGACCCATTCTGAGTTGAAGTTTCCACTAATTCTGTCAAATTTTACGAGGTTATATTTTTGATTAAAATGTACTGGCATGCAGCCACGACAAAATACACTTTCTAACAACTCCAAAATGACTCGTACATCCATCATACGAGGAAATAACCAGGTGAGATGGGAAGCATCAATCTTACAAGTGAATAAATATCAGGAACTCTAGTCCAGCGAGGCAGGACCAGCATGCATCTGTGCTCGTCTCCTTCTCCACACATTTCCAGCCTCGTCATTGTTGGCAGCACATCCGGCTCAGCAAAGACATTTGATTATTTTACTCTATTATTTATCAAAGTCACAGTTTCCCTGACGACGGTCGCCGTGTCCGGCGCTGCTTTGCCAAAGTACAGACAGTAATTGAAGGTGTACAGAAGTTTGTTACTGGGAGCTCCGACGTCACCGGTGCACCTTGAGGGATTGTTGCAGGTGATGACTAGAACAATCCAAACAATCCAAACAAGAACAAATCTACAACACACATAGATAGTCAAACAATTCATCAAGTAAAAACTGTAAAGCCTCTTGGACTTTGGCTGGATTGTACATCGTCACGGTCTGATCACATCAACAAAGTTGTTGCCAACATGGCAGAGTGACGCGTAAATGTGCAGCATTTCTCAACACAGTTGTTTCGTCATGTTGTTAGTTCATTGGTTTTGTGTCATTTAGATTACTGTTCAGTTGTCTTGTCTGTTGCATCGAAAAGTCTTCTAAAACACCTACAAGTGGCTCAAAACAAGGCTGCACGACTTCCAATCCAATCCAATCCCCTTTATTTATATAGCACATTTTAAAAACAACAAGGTTACCAAAGTGCTGCACAATGAGTAAAAAAAAACACAATAAAATAGTAAAAACTAAAAACAGAGTAAAATAGATGAGCACGAAAGCACAAAATAAAAACTTACCAAACAGACAACAACCAGTGATTCATAAACATAAAAGACAGGACAGAGACCACACAACTCTCATGCTGGATTAAAAGCCAAAGAATAAAAATATGTTTTAAGACAAGATTTAAAAATGTCTAGTGTGGGGGCCGTTTTGATGTGGGGAGGAAGCTCGTTCCAGAGTTTAGGGGCGATTGCTGAAAAAGCACGGTCGCCCCTGGTTTTTTGCCTGGTTTTGGGAACGACAAGACGCGACTGAATAGAAGACCTCAAAGACCTAGAGGGAGTGTACATGTGTAGGAGGTCTGAGATATATTTTGGTGCCAACCCATTTAGTGACTTAAAAACAAACAATAGTATTTTAAAATTAATTCTAAAAGAGACAGGGAGCCAGTGAAGGGAGGTCAGAACGGGGGTGATGTGATCATTCCTGTTAAAAGACGAGCAGCCGCATTTTGGACTAACTGTAAGCGTGCAAGGGAGGTCTGGTTGACGCCAGTATAGAGGGCATTCCAGTAGTCCAAACGGGTTGAGATAAAAGCATGAATCACTCGTTCAAAATCATTAAAAGATAAAACAGATTTAATTTTAGCTAAAAGCCTCATATGATAAAAACTGGATTTTACTACAGAATTAATTTGCTTGTCCAGTTTAAGATCACTGTCCATTTTGACGCCGAGGTTGGTAACTGTAATTTCAGGTAAATGTGTAAGGAACCCAGATCAATGGGAGGGCCATCACAGGCCCAATTGGGTCCAAACACCATGACCTCAGTTTTACCTTCATTTAGATTTAAAAAGTTTAATGCCATCCAGGCCTTAGTGTCCTTTAGGCATTCTAGCAGAGGCATCAGGAGCTGTTGTCATTTCTTTTGAGGGGCAGGTAGATTTGAGAGTCATCTGCATAAAAATGGTAAGAGATGCCATGCTTTTTAAGAGACTTGTTCTCGGTTGTTCCCCTTCCCTAAGTCTGACTCTATGCAGATGACTGTACTTTATAGATCAGTTGCATATTGGAAAACCTTCCAGGTCAGATTCATGACGTCAAAAGAGGCTGATTTGAAATGAAGACTAAGAATGTATGAGATCAATACATCAAAGTATATATGATTTGTATGATGTTTTTCTTTATTTCTTATTTGTAATTTTATTTTTATGTGCTTTATGAATTGAGATTGTATGTTGGATTTAGTATTTTATTGTCTGGACCACAGGAAAACTAGCTTTCGTTTTGGTGTCAGCTAATGGGGATCCCTATAAATAAACAAATAACTGACTGTTTCTCTGTTGGAGCAGAAAACCACGTCCTACTTCCTGGTGGTCCGAGCCTCCAGCATGGCGGGGATGGAGGCCAGCGCCGCCGTCAACGTCCAGGTGGGAGACGACAACGACAACCCGCCCGAGTTCCAACAGATCAGGTATCAGAGGGGGTCGACGTCGGCTTAGAGAACCAGAGTTTCTATTAACAAAATAGTATCTAAAACCATGAGGTAAATCATCAGTCTGATGATTCACTTTAAAGAAAAATGTACAGATTTGAATAGTGATGCACCGATTGTTCGGTAACCGAAATTGTTCGGCCAAAAATGGCAAAAAAACACTTTCGGTGTTCGGTGGAATAAGTGGGGAAAAAAAACGAACAATTAATAACGGCGTTGTAAAATAAGGAAATAGACTGGCCGCTCCGTCCCGTAACGTTGCGCACTACATAAATCGTTAGCCAACCAAAAACTAACCCCATAAGAATTTTACCAACATTCACCAGGAGGTGGAACCAAAACAACATAATGCTGGGAAATTTAAAAAAAAAAAAATTTTATGTTCAATAAATATTTTCTACCTTGTAATTTTGTAAAATATTTTTTTCTTTGAAAAGCCTAAATCAAATGTATTTGATTTATGCAATGGTGAAAAAATTGGCAAAATAAATGAAAAACTGCAAAGAACCATGTTTGGTATTGTTCGGTATTCGGCCAAGTGTTTATTATCATTTTCGGTTTCGGTTTCGGCCACAAACTTTCATTTCGGTGCATCACTAGATTTGAGGAATGTTGATGTCGTGGATAGTCAATTATTCCTGGCAGCCAGTCGGGTCCTCCTATCTCTCAGCATCCTCCCTTTCCTCTCCGACCTCCGCAGGTACGAGGGAACCGTCAGCGAGGCGGCGCCGGTCAACAGCGTGGTCCTGGGGGACGACGGCAACCCCCTGGTGATCCGGGCCGCGGATCAGGACCGGAACCACAACGCCCTGCTGGTGTTCCAGATCGTGGAGGAGACGGCTCGCATGTTCTTCAGCGTGGACTCCGGGACCGGCTCCATCCGGTAGTATTAGGGTTACGGTTAGGATTAGGGTTAGGTAGGGGGACCAGCTCCATCCGGTAGGGTTAGAGTTAGGGTTAGGGTTAGGGAGGTTAGGGTTAGGGTTAGGGAGGTTAGGGTTAGGGTTAGGGAGGTTAGGGTTAGGGTTAGGGAGGTTAGGGTTAGGGTTAGGGAGGTTAGGGTTAGGGTTAGGGAGGTTAGGGTTAGGGAGGTTAGGGTTACAGTTAGGTAGGAATAGGCGATATTTTACCGTTCACGATAAACCGTTAAAAAAATTCCTCATGATAAGAATTTGTATCTCACGGTAAAAACGATAAATTCCTGTTGATGTTTTTGTGTAAAACCTGATTTATGGTTCTGTGTTAAATCCACGCACAACGTACGTGAAGGAAGGAAGGAAGGAAGGAAGGAAGGAAGGAAGGAAGGAAGGAAGGAAGGAAGGAAGGAAGGAAGGAAGGAAGGAAGGAAGGAAGGAAGGAAGGAAGGAAGGAAGGAAGGAAGGAAGGAAGGAAGGAAGGAAGGAAGGAAAGAGGAAGGAAGGAAAGGAAGGAAGGAAGGAAGGAAGGAAGGAAGGAAGGAAAGAGGAAGGGAAGAAGGAAGGAAAGAGGAAGGGAAGAAGGAAGGAGAGAGCAGGAGGAAAGAAGGAAGGAAGGGAAAAAAGAAGGAAGGAAGGCAGGAAGGAAGGAAGGCAGGAAGGAAGGAAGGAAGGAAGGAAGGAAGGAAGGAAGGAAGGAAGGAAGGAAGGAAGGAAGGAAGGAAATGAGCCTGAAAGAAAGAAAGAAAGAAAGAAAGAAAGAAAGAAAGAAAGAAAGAAAGAAAGAAAGAAAGAAAGAAAGAAAGAAAGAAAGAAAGAAAGAAAGAAAGAAAGAAAGAAAGAAAGAAAGAAAGAAAGAAAGAAAAGTGATTTGGCTCCAAAGACTGAATGTGGTGATAGATTTATAGTTACAAAGGTGGAGTTGAATTGGTATTTTCTTTATCGTCATTTTTATCGTTATCGGGATAAATGCCAGAAATTATCGTGATACATTTTTTAGTCCATACCGCCCAGCCCTACGGTTAAGGTTAGGTAGGGGGGCCGGGTCCATCTGGTAGGGTTAGGGTTAGGGAGGTTAGGGTTAGGGTTAGGGTTAGGTAGGGGGACCGACTCCATCTGGTAGGGTTAGGGTTGCGGTTATGGTTACGGTTAGGGTTAGGGTTAGGTAGGGGGGCCGGGTCCAAACCGGACCTGCTGTCGGTTACAGAGCAGTGGGGCGATAAAGTATTTAATCAGCCACCAGTTCTGCAAGTTCTCCCACTTAAAAAGATGAGAGAGGCTTGTAATTTTCATCATAGGTAACTTCAACCATGAGAGACAGAATGGGGGGAAAGATGTTGGGTCCAAATCAACATTACATAAATTCATAACGAGGAAAGACACATAGACTACCTTGGAATGGGTTTTTAGTGCACTCCTGCAGGAGGGGGAGAGCAAAAGGAGTGCAGGGCAACGTAGCCCTCATTGAGAACTCCTGAGCTTCCCCAAGATTCTCCTCCCAGAAGATGCTTTTATTAAGAAACGTTGACAGGAAATGATCATATAAGGACAATGAACAGTAAACAGTTAGACAGAGAACAATGGGGTGGAAGTGATAATGTGTGATTGAGTCCTGACATTACAGTGGTCAGCTGTCACCAGGACAGTCCAAAACCTGAGTAGATCAGGAAGTGGCTACTGTGACTTCTGTTGACCAAGCATGTGACAGTTTCACAATGACAAAACAAGTTCAAAGGTTGAATTAACCTGACAAAAGAATCCAGGAAATCACATTGGAGCAGTTTTCATGATTCATCTTTTACTTTTTAATGGATTTGTTCTCCTGGTTGTGATATTTTAGGACGATTGCCAGTTTGGACTACGAAACCTTCCCAGAGTTCGTGTTCCGGGTTCACGTGCGAGACAGCGGTGAACCTCCGCGGAGCGCCGACAGTCCAGCAGACGTGCTGATAAAGGCGAGTATACGGCGTATAAATCTCTGTTTGGTCTTAGCTAGGGCTGGGGATCCATTCAAATGTCAATAATCGATTCAGTTCCGATTCTAAAGATTCAGAATCGATTATCAAGATCTGATTCGATTGATCCGATATTGATTTGGGTTATTGTTAATAAAACTGTTTTTTCAGCTGTTGCATGAATGATATGACTGTAGTTCTGCAACATATTAATACTAGTTTTATATTGAGATTCAACAGCAAGTATTGCAGCTAATGATGCTGTAAGGACCAATCAGCTCCCAGAATGCTGATAGAACTGAAACAGAAACATCGTGGGTCAGAATTACCAAACAGATCCAGGAGGAAACTATGGAAGAGTATTAGGGCCATGCAGTAAAAAAAATATCTGATAGGGGAGGATTTTTTTTTTATTGTGCACTTCGAGAAAAAAGTCAAAATGTCGAGAAAAAAGTCGAAATGTCGAGATTAATGTTGAAATACAATTTCGAGAAAAAAGTTGAAATTTCGTGAATAAAGTTGAAATTTCGCCTTTTTTCTCAACATTTCAACTTTATTAACGACATTTTGAAAATTTTCTAAACATTTTGACTTTTTTCTCGACATTTCGACTTTTTTCTCGAAATTTCGACTTTTTTCTCGAAATTGTACTTCAACATTAATATCGACATTTCGACTTTTTTCTCAAAATTTTGACTTTTTTCTCAACATTTTGACTTTTTTCTCAAAATTTCGTCTTTTTCTCGAAATTTCGCCTTTTTTCTCGAAATTGTACTTCAACATTAATCTTGACATTTTGACTTTTTTCTCGACATTTTGACTTTTTGCTCGAAATTTAAACTTTTTTCTTTTTTCTTTCTTCGACTTTTTCTTTATTAACGAAATTTTGACATTTTTCTCAACATTTTGACTTTTTTCTCGAAATTTCGACTTTTTTCTCAATATTTTGACTTTTTTCTCGAAGTGCATAATGATAGGAAGCGCCGAGGCCAAGCTTTGGCAGCCCGGGAACCGTTAACAGCCGTACAAACATCTTATCGCCTTATCGCCCCGAAACACAACGAAACACACAGAGATCACAGACCGGCTGTGACTTCCTCCTCTAAAATATTATTTTTATTTTTCTCCTGCCGGGCCCTAATACTCTTCCGTAAAAAGTTGTAATGCAATGATAAAAAAAAAGAAATAATAAAAAAAAAAAAGATCTTTAGACATAGACCGATTTAGAATCGGAAAATCGATTTTTCCAACACAGTCTTGACAGAGTCTCTGCTCGTTTCAGGTGATCAACATCAACGACTCCCCGCCGAAGTTCTCCCAGGACGTGTACGAGACGGTGCTGCTGCTGCCGACCTACGTGGGCGTGGAGGTCCTCAGGGTGGAAGCCTGGGACCCCGACGGTTCTGGTTCTGGCTCTGGCTCTGGTTCTGGCTCTGGCTCTGGCTCCGCCGGGCCAACGCTGGCCTTCTCCCTCACCGACAGCAGCGCGGCCGAGTTCTTCTCCGTGGGCCGCTCCTCCGGAGTGGTGACCGTCATCAATCAGGCCCTCAACAATAACCGTTATCGCTTTAATGTGAAGGTAAGTGAGCGGCTATTAGCGGCCGTGACGTATTGCCGTTACTGCGCTGATAAACATCGTGCTTACTCGGGCTGAAATAATGGTTTTCTCCGGGAGGTCAGAGCAGCCGCTGCATCACCGTGTTCCTGCAGACGAGACTCATTCATGTCTCATAACAGCTTTTTGTGTGTTTTTCTTATGAAGCAAACGAGTAAGACAAGCAATTTAGTTCTGCTCCTTAAACACGAGCTACGACTCCAGATCTGCATTATTTATGTCGCCCAGTTCTGAGATATTTATCACGTGTAATAGCTTCTATATGACAGTTATAATATTCAATATGACAGTTGTCCTGGGGACAAAGACAACTCAATTCCAATTTCCAGCTCAAACATTTATCAGGGCCCGAGCACTGACAGTGCGAAGGCCCTATTGTTTTGTTTTATTTCTCATTTTTTTTTTCTCGTTTTTATTTTTCCGACGAAATGAGGGCCTTTTTTCCCCCTAAACGTGCCCCAAAAGTCACCAAATTTTACACCAATCCAGGCCTGGTGATAAATTTGATATTTAATGGTTTGCATTAATGGTCGTGGCCTAACGGCTCAACAGCGCCCCCTAGAAAACTTTGTGCCTCAAGCCCCACAATACGGTTTGACGTACATGCACGAAAATCGGTACACACCTGTATCATGTCGCAACTTAAAGAAAAGTCTCTTTTTTTTTTTTTTTTTTTTTTTTTTATTAACAATTGCAAACATAACAATGATAACAAAACTTTACATTATGCAAATTCACGTCGAATTATAACATATAAAGAGTACAACTCAAATAAAAAACAAAACAAAAAGCACAACACATTACAACCAGCCAGGGGGATGAAATTATAACAGAAAGCCAAAACATTTACATACATTTATGGTTTTGATTGCCTTTGAATTATTAGAAAACTTAATAGAGTCCAGATACTGTTTTAATTCGCAATGAAAAGTAAAAAAAGAGGGTTTTTTGCGTAAGAATTTAGATTTGTGGATGTGGAATTTTGCGAGGATAATCAACAAATTAATAATAAATGTTTCCTTTGGCTTTGTTCTAATTGTTACATGGTCAAAAACACCAAACACATCCTTCCAAAATAAAATAAAATCAATATCAATTCTTTCAGACACAAAATTACACATATCACTCCAAAAAGTTTGAACAATGGGGCACAGCCAGAATAAGTGAGTGTCTCTTGGCACCATGGCCCAAACCCAACAGGAAGTCGGCCATTTTGAATTAATCATGTAATTTTGGCGCCATTTCTTCGGCCGTTAATACGGCCCGAACCGTAACGTGCACCCAGGTGTGTTATACATCAAAATGTGCATCTCGGTCCTGCGACGATGCAGTCAAAAGCGTTACCGTGGCGACGCTAGACGCCAAAAAGCGCCCCCCCTTCATCTGATTGGTCCATATTTGATAGTTCCTATTTTCTGCTATAACTTTTGAACATGTTGTGATACAGACATATGGGTGGTGTCATTGGATTTGGTTTAGAGTCCTTAAAGGGGACCTATTATGAAAAACACGTTTTTTCTTGTTTTAACATATATAAAGTGGTCTCCCCTCACCCTGCCAGCACAGGGGAGACAAAATAACATGAATTTCTGCAAGCTCTCTGACCCCCGCCAGACAGAGTCCCCCAGTGTCACGTGGTTTTTTTTGAGCCGATTAGAATCTGCTCCTGTCGTTACGTAACGACGGGAGCAGATTTCCAGAGGTTCAGCCTCCGCTGCTGAAACCACGCCCACAACCAGCTCTCTCCGCTGCTGGAGCGGTGGTTCCTTCAGCCAGTCGGACGCGCCGCGGATCCGGGTTAAATCATCCAGGTTCCCGGGTGGTTTGGGAGCTGGGTCCTCGGGGGTCTGTCCCAGGCTGGATCAGCTTCACCCTCCGAGATTTTCAGGCAAATCAGTCGGTTTGATCACCGGTAACGGACGATGCGCCACGGATGCGCCCCGGAGGGGATCTGTGCGCCTGCCGTGGGGTTGCAGCGCCCGTCGCGCAGCATCCCCCGGGCAGATCCGGCTGAAATTCCGCTGGTCGGTCCCCGGGAGTCCCTGCTACCAGTCCAGGCCGGTTCCTGCGGTCCCGGCCGGTCGGAACCGGTCAGATTTCCCGGTTAAAGCCGCGGTGATGCGCGCTGCTCCAGCAGCGCTGCTCCCGGGCGCCCGGCGTGGCTCCGGGGCCAGCGTTCAGCATCCGCCGTGCAGATCCGGCTTAAATAGTGCATAAATGTTATTTATATACAACTCATATTTTATTTTTTTTTTAAAGTTGCCATTTGTGAAAATTCAGTGTTGTGATAATTTACAGGCTCGGGCTGCTCTGGCGGAGCGAGGTTTATGCTCCTCCCCTGCTACACGTCATTCAGGGAGCCAATCAGCACAGAGCCTCATTATCATACCCCCCCCTTCCCTAAAAATGAGGCGCAGAAAAAGAGGTTAGAAGCGGTAAAACTAGTGACAGGGCCCACAGGCTGGATTTATGATTTATGTAGAAAAAACAAGCTTTAGATTGTTTTTAAGACATTCAAGGCCTGTTTAAAATATACATTAAATGCCATAATAGGTCACCTTTAACCTTCATTGGTGTAAATTGGTTCCGCCCCTTTTTCTGATTGGTCTATATCTCATATTTCCTATTTTCTGCCATAACTTTTGAATGGTTTGACATAAAGTCTTGTGGGTGGTGTCATTTCTGATATAAGTATGATGATGAGTTGAGTTTAATGTGAACAGCAAAGGAACTTTTTATCGTATTATTGACCTAGGAATGTGGGGGGAACCCGGAGTGATTTATATAGAAATTTAAATCTGTGGATATTTTGCTTGTGTTGGATAATCAGACTGTTCCAAAGTCTCACTGCACATACAGACACACACAAACCTTTACGATTGGTTCCAACTTTAGGTATTTTAAAATCTCCATATCCTTTCAAATTATGAGTTCTCTCCCGAATTGTGAAAAAATCTTGTATATTACTTGGTAGTAATTTGTTAAGTGCTTTAAAAAAGGGTTATTGATGTATAATATTTTACAAGATAAACATTTTTAATCATTTTTGACTGAATGAACAAAATACGAGTGCATTTTCATCAAGTGGTGGTTTCACTTTATTTATAATTGAAAGGAGATTTATGTTTTTATGTGTCTGATTTTGGGCTTTCCATGATAATTTATTAGTGTTTCTTATGAAGCAAACGAGTAAGACGAGGAATAAGATTCTGCTCCTTAAACACGAGCTACGACTCCAGATCTGCATTATTTATGTCGCCCAGTTCTGAGATATTTATAACGTGTAATAGCTTCTATATGACAGTTATAATATTCAACATGACAGTTGTCCTGGGGACGACTGTCAAGTCCATCTCTGTTTCCCTCTAAAGGACACAAAGACAACTCAACTCCAACTTCCAACTCAAACTTTTATTCTTCTTTATCATTTGATTACTTTATCACAATAAATTGAGATGTAATAGTTTGTGATTGTGGGGGCCGAAGCTGGGAGGCTTTACGGGTTGAATAATTATGAAATTCATTGTTTCGGGGAAAAGAAATTGTGAAAAAAGTTAGGGATAGTTTTATTTAACCCTTGTGCTGTCTTTGGGTCAAAATGACCCAATTTTTTCTATCCTTCTTTCCTCTCGCTCTCTTCTTCTTCTTCCTTTCCTCTTTTCCTCCTTTTTTACCCTCCTTTACTCCTTTTTCTTCCTACCTCCCTTCTGTCATTCGTTCCTTTATTACTTTCTTTGCTTTTCCTTCCTTCTTTCCTTATTTTATCCATTCCTTCCTTCCTCCCTTCCTTCCTTCTTTTCTCCTTTCTTCCTTACTCCCTTTCCTCCTTTCTTCCTTCTTTCCTCCCTTCCATCTTTTCTCCTTTCCTTACTCCCTTTCCTCCTTTCTTTCTTACTTCATTCTTTCCTCCGTTCCATCTTTTCTCCCTTCCTTACTCCCTTTCCTACTTCCTTCCTTCTTTTCTCCTTTCTTCCTTACTTCCTTCTTTCCTGCCTTCCATCTTTTCTCCCTTCCTTACTCCCTTTCCTACTTCCTTCCCTCTTTTCTCCTTTCTTCCTTACTTCCTTCTTTCCTTCCTTTGTCCGTTCCATCTTTTCTCCCTTCCTTACTCCCTTTCCTACTTCCTTCTTTTCTCCCTTCACCCTCCCTTGACCCAAATCTGATAGATATTAAGGATGCCAAATTTACAAAACAAATGTAACCCCAAGACGGTATATAAAGCAAAGAAATATAGACAATTTATGCAATTATAACTGAAAACTTGAATGTTTTCATGCTTTTAAACATATTTAAAGGCAAAAACATGGCAATAGTTATTCTGGTGTCCAACAAAACATTCCTTTTTGGGCATAAACAAAAAAATACCAAAAGTTGTAATGTAATGATGAAAAAAGAAAAAAATCGATCTAAAAATAAAACCCACAGCTGTCAAGTCAATGCAATCCAGTGAATCACTGCAGCGAATGAAACGTGCGTCCGTGTTTTTACTTTTTTATGTATTTATATATATTTCAGCAATATTGATAGTGAATCTGGATATATGATAAGATTCCTCTAAGTGTCAGCTTTCATTAGAGGCTAAAATTATGACTGTATGTTGAAAGAGTTCTGTCCTTTTATCCCAGGTATGTGACCAGGGGCCTCATCTATAAATCTTGCTTGCGCAGAAAAAGCGCCTGAAAGTTGCGGAAGCCGCCTTCTACGCAAAGCCTCGGAAAATCTGCTTATCTTTACGGCAACCCTCACCCTCCCGTAAGAATTTACTTAAGACAGGGGGAACTGGCGACGCAGGCTGTGAGGTGGTGAAATGAAGCCAGATTCATGTCATACTCTTAATAATGTCATCACATATCACAACATATATCAGACTTAAAATAATAAAATAATAAAATAGCGCTGATCGTGTCCTCTGTGTGTGAAGCTCAGTCAGTCAGGACTCTGCTGCTGCTGGAGCCGCAGTGACACGCCGGGAACCTCCTTCACCCACTGCTTTAGGACAGAACAAATGAGGGGCTGCGTTTATGGAGCCCCACAGAGCCCCTAAAGGGACTCAGATTTTTTAATATATATAATGAGTTTTACGCGCGCGTGAAACCTTTACGTGCAGGTGTATGGTGCCTAAATTAGGGTCCCGCGTTAAACGACGCAGAGCCTACGGCGTAGGGTACGCGGTGAGGCGCACCTACGCCGTAGGCTCTGCGTTGGTGACGTAGAACCATAAACCCGCCCTGAGCAGCTCTGAAGGGAGGGAGGAGGGGGAGCGGGGGGGAGCGGGGGGTGAAGCAGGGCTGCGGGGCCGTTTTCGTATCGCTTTCATACAGTGTCTTGATAATTTGCAATTTAAGGCTGAGCCTACCGTTAGTTTTTAAACTGTAAAAAGTAAGGGGAAAAAAAACATGATTTTGAAAAGACGGGGGGACGTGTGTCCCCCTGTTGCGCCGGGGAACTCACGGCGTTTAGCGCAGCAACGGCGTGCTGCCACTCACTCGCTTTATTTTATTGTATACTATTTATATACTTATTCTAACTTTTACTGTGACCACCAAATAATGTGGTTTTCCTGTCCTCCACATCATCTACAACATCTAGGTCTCCGTGAAAGTAAGTGTCACGATGGCTGGACACCCTCTCATTCATTCTGACGCCAAACAGGCTGCAGGAAGCCACTGAGCATGCTCAGTAGGCTCATCCATATGCATTTATGGGCGTGTAGAGGGCGGGATATGAGGCTGCGCAGCCTTCCAGCTGGACTGTGATTCATAAAGGAACGTTGCGTGCAAATCTGCGTGCACATGGTTTTATTGATCAGGATTTTTTTTTGCGCCCGCCATTTTCGGCTTTTGAGTGTACCTGCACTTTTAGTATGAATCCTACGCAGTCCATTTTAAATGAGGCCCCTGGTCTTTTTGGCATCTCCAAATGGCCATTTTTGGAAAGGTCTAGACATAATCTTACAGAAACATGTGTAAAATACAAATTTTTTGTGGTATTGTTATCAAATTTGAAATTGCACTAGATAAGGCTTCATGCTGTGGTCTGATCGTGTTTTCCAGCTCATAAGTCACAGATTCTCTCGTCTGCAGACATCTGATTACAAAACAAATTTCCGGCTGAAATAAAAACCTTCTATTTCAGTGTGTTCAAACTTAGATTACTCAATTCTAGTAGAACTTACAGAGAGTCTGACAGTTGGGGGAAAAACTTCAGAGTGTTACATTTCAAAAGACACTAAAACCATCCATGTACGTCAAACGGTTCAAGAACAGCTTTCAATTTACTTTGGGTATAACTTGGATAGGCGTTTTAGAGGTTTTGATGAAGGTTATTCCACATAGTCACTGATCTATAAATAAAAAATCTCTTAAGATGATCGGTCCTTGGAATTGGTCATTTGAGCTGACTGGAACCTCTAGTTCAGGGGTCGGCAACCCAACATGTTTTAGAGCCGTATTGGACCAAAAACACAAAAAACAAATATGTCTGGAGCCGCAAAAAATGAAAAGTCTTGTATAAGCCTTAGAATGAAGAAACACATGCTGCATGTTTCTATATTAGTTAGAACTGGGGGAATATTTTTTTTTTCATTATGCACTTTGAGGAAAAAAGTCGAAATGTCGAGAAAAAAGTCAAAATTTCGAGAAAAAAGTCGAAATGTCGAGAAAAAAGTCGAAATGTCGAGAAAAACGTTGAAATGTTGAGAAAAAAGTCGAAATATCGAGAAAAAAGTCGAAATGTCGAGAAAAAAGTCAAAATTTCGAGAAAAAAGTCGAGATTTTTCTAGGAAAAAGTCGAAATGTCGAGAAAAACGTTGAAATGTTGAGAAAAAGTCGAAATGTCGAGAAAAAAGTCAAAATGTTGTGATTAAAAAGGATAGGAAAAAGGAAGAAAAAAAGAGAAGAAAAAATGAAAAAAAGAAGAAAAAAAGAAGAAAAGCAAAAAAAGAAGAAAAGCAAAAAAAGAAGAAAAAAAGAGAAAAAAAGGAAAAACAAGAGAAAAAAAAGTAAAAAAAAGAAGAAAAAAAGTAAAAAAAAAAAGGTCAAACATTTTTGAAAAAGCTCCAGGAGCCACTAGGGCGGCGCTAAAGAGCCACATGCGGCTCTAGGCAACGAGTTAGACATAGGAATTGATTTTTAGGAATGAATATGAGAATGGATTTAGAATGGGAACATCTTTTTGTGTTCAGGTGTGGGACGGGCGTTTCTCCGGCGCGGCCGTCGTCTCGGTGCTGGTGAGGGAAGCCATGGACAGCGGGCTGCTCTTCACCCTGCCGGTCTACTCCGGCTCCGTCCCGGAGAACTCCCCCGACGTCACCGTGGTTACCGTGGTGACGGCCGTGGGCCACCGCCTCAACGAGCCGCTGCGGTACAGCCTGCTGAACCCCGGGGGGCGCTTCACCATCCGGCCCACCTGCGGCGTCGTGCTGACCGCCGGCCGGCCGCTGGACCGCGAGGAGACGGCCGGCTACGAGCTGGTGGTGGAGGTCCGGCGGGAGGACGAGGTGCTGAGGGTGGCCCGGGTCACGGTTCAGGTGCAGGTAGGTGGAAACACACCCCTCTGTTAGTTAGTTAGTTAGTTAGTTAGTTAGTTAGTTAGTTAGTTAGTTAGTTAGTTAGTTAGTTAGTTAGAGCTGGTGGTGGAGGTCCGGCGGGAGGACGAGGTGCTGAGGGTGGCCCGGGTCACCGTTCAGGTGCAGGTAGGTGGAAACACAACCCTCTGTTAGTTAGTTAGTTAGTTAGTTAGTTAGTTAGTTAGTTAGTTAGTTAGTTAGTTAGTTAGTTAGTTAGTGTTGAAGAATATTACAAAGTCCACTTCAGGAGTCCGCTGTGGGATGAGAGATTTTATTCTAGCCGGCGTTCAGCAGACCGACACAGACAGTGTCTCGTTCGGTGGGCTGACACCGAGTGAAATTGAAACAAGCTTTTTATACAAGAAGTTAAAGCAAGAATACACAAATCAGGCGAGAGACAAAAAGTAATTTACAGTCGGATGTGACTCGGGCCAAATGTCATTATCAGACATTTGCCATGACTGTCACAGACCTCCAAATCACCCCATAGGGTGCTCTCGTGATTCAAATCTATTTGAACCAACTTCCGAGGTGTCGGGATCTGCACGGGGGTAGGAAGCTGGAGTCACAACAAAAGGTGTTGAGTCCAGTTGTCTGTTTGAGCCAACTTCCGAGGTGTCGGGACCTTCACATGGGGTAGGAAGCTGGAGTCACAACAAAAGGTCTTGAGTCCAGTTCAAAGCCCTGTAGGGGGTAGGGGCTGGAGCTTCCCATGACAATGTGGCTCGACATTAGTTAGTTAGTTAGTTAGTTAGTTAGTTAGAGCTGGTGGTGGAGGTCCGGCGGGAGGACGAGGTGCTGAGGGTGGCCCGGGTCACGGTTCAGGTGCAGGTAGGTGGAAACACAACCAACTTTCTACTTGCGGGGTAAGGGGAAGGGAATTATCAGACGTTTTGCCAATTGTTCAAATGTATAATTATAATCTACAATTACCAGGTAATATTATGGAAACAACACACGCTTTCTTTTACAGTCCAGTTTCACTTTAATTACTGAGTAAAAGCCAGGTAAACATGTCTGTACTTATTGGGTAAATACTTAGGAAATAGAATTACTGGGCAAGTAACTACAAGGTAAGTACCTGCCAATTGCCAGGTAAAACATGGTAACTATCAGGTTAATTACAAGGTCAATAGAGTCATTTACACCCTCGGGGGTTCCTGCACCAATCCATTGATAATACATAAATCAATAATGAATGGGTAAATACCCGGTAGTTATCCATGAAATTTATAGTTAATACAAGGTAACTACATGGTCATTGAAGTGTAATTAGCTGGTAACTACCTCAAATATAGGTTATAATTTCCTGGTAGTTTGCAGAAAAATACTTAGTAATTACCTGGTACTTACTTAGAAACAATTAATGTAATTTCAGAGTAATTACATGGTAAATTGACTGGTAGTTACCAATATTAACCTAGTAAATACCTGTAATTTCCCTCATAGTTCCCATCTAATGTCTTTGTAATTACCTAGTAATGTTTAGTTTAAACAACCAGGTACTTTTTTTCTCTTATTTTTTTCCTTTTTTCTTTTTTTCTTTTTTCTCTTTTTTTCCTTTTTCGTTTCCTTTTTAATCACGACATTTTGACTTTTTTTCTCGAAATTTTTAACTTTTTTCACGAAATTCTGACTTTTTTCTCGACATTTCGACTTTTTTCTCGGAATTTTGACTTTTTTCTCGACATTTCGACTTTTTTCTCCAAGTGCATAATGAAAAATAAAAAATCTTCCCCCAGTTATAACTAATATAGCATGCATAATATATATAACTAATAAACATGCAGCATGTGTTTCTTCATTCTAAGGCTGATACAAGACTTTTCATTTTTTGCGGCTCCAGACATATTTGTTTTTTGTGTTTTTGGTCCAATATGGATCTAAAACATTTTGGGTTGCCGACCCCTGTTCTAGAGGCTAAAGTCGTAGCTTGTGTTGAGGAAGGTGATACGAGTGATGGTAAATATTTGTATCAGACTTCCAGGAATGATGATGGTCGTGTTTTACCTCCGTTTGGGCTCGGCCTTCGTTGTGGTGCTGGACCTCCCTGATGACGTGTTATGAGCGGCTCGATTATCAAAGAGAAAGACACTTATTTCAGCACCATGGACAGCAACACGGCTCCTTACAAGAAATATGATGTTTAATTTCAGTTAAATGTAGTTCGATATGAATAATAGCGGAGAAGCAGCGACCAGAGGATTCAGCGTGGACAGTAAAAGAGTGAGAGAGTGGAAAAATAAATGTACTCCAAGAATTAGCTACGGAAAACAGCAAGTATAAGAGGTTGCATGGTGGAGGGAGAAAACAGCTAAGGGCTAAAGTATGGGTATATTATACATTTCCTGAATCCTTATGGTCCTGTGAGTATTCCAGTTTTGTATTTTGTGTCTCTGTTGTTCCTAGATGACACAGGGATAAAAGATAGTATATCATTTAGGCGAAAATTGTGTAAAAATGTGTGTTGCAGTGACCTCTATGCTCGTGTATCTAAGAGAAAGAGATTCAGCACCATGGACAGCAACACGGCTTCTCACTAGAAACATGATGTTCAATTTGAGTTAAATGTAGTTCGATATGCAAAATAGTGGAGAAGCAGCAGCCAGAGGATTCAGGGTGGACAACAAAATAGTGAAAGAGTGGAAAAAACTCCAAGAATTAGCTATGGAAAACAGCAAGTATAAGAGGTTGCATGGTGGAGGGAGAAAACAGCGAAATCTTAACCACCAATCGTCCAAGCACATCGTTCATCCACCCGTGTTTAGATGACGCGACTCACAATTAATAAAGGCAGGTTTCTCATAAACGGCTGTTTATTTGAGCAATTTAAGCAAATAATTACTATAATAATTAATAATAATTAATATATATATAATAATTAATTTTAAAGGGACCTCACTGATGACGTGTTATGAAGTTGAGCGGCTCGTTTATCAAAGAGAAAGACATTCAGCACCATGGACAGCAACACGGCTTCTCACAAGAAATATGATGTTCAATTTCAGTTAAATGTAGTTGGATATGCAGATATATATTTGCAGAGCAAAGTATCGGAGAAGCAGAGGCCAGATAATTCAGCGTGGACAACAAAAGAGTGAGAGAGTGGAAAAAAAACCCAACTAACTCCAAGAATTAGCTACGGAAAACAGCAAGTATAAGAGGTTGCATGGTGGAGGGGAAAAACAGCTAGAGGCTAAAGTCGTAGCTTGTGATGGGGAAAGAATTGAATCAGACCTCCAGGAATGATGGTCGGCCTTCGTTGTTATGCTGATGCAGCACCATGACGCGTCCAACACGAGGAGTCGGTGTCCGAAGTTACATTTTTCCACCACTCGTTTTTTGGGTGACGGTTAATAAAGGCAGTTCCCTAATGAACGTCTGTTAATTTGAGCAATTTAAGCAAATAATTAATATGATAATTAATAATAATTAACATATCCAATAATTAATTGTAGAGTGACCTCACTGATGACGTGTTATGAAGTTGAGCTGCTCGTTTACCAAAGAGAAAGACATTTATTTCAGCACCATGGACAGCAACACGGCTTCTCACTAGAATATATGATGTTCAATTTCAGTTAAATGCAGTTCGATATGCAAAATAACGGAGAAGCAGAGGCCAGAGGATTCAGTGGGGACAGGAAAAGAGTGGAAAGAAATCCAAGAATTAGCTACGGAAAACAGTAGTAGTATAAGAGGTTGCATGGTGGAGGGAGAAAACAGCTGGAGGCTAAAGTCGTAGCTTGGAAACTTCACCAGCGTGCCAGACACAAACTTGTGTTGAGGAAAATGATACTAGTGATGGAAAAATAGTTGAATCAGACCTCTAGCGGTTTAAGCAAATAAACAACTGGGCCTTTATTTGGTGTTTTAACGGTATTTAAAAACATATTCTTAAACTTAATTTACTCAAAAAAAAAAACATATTTACAATGCCTGACTATCATCTACAGTATCTCCAAACCAGATCAAACCGTCATCACAACACGAGTTTATTTGAAGATGGAGTGAAACGGTGGTTTGGGCTGTTTGAGCTTTAATCTGTTCAAAGCATGAAAGATAAACATAAAAGACACGGACAAAGAATCGGTTAGCGGTAGCAGAGCTGTGCTACAGAGAGAGAGACGAGCTAAAAACGGTGTGTAATGAAACAGTTGAGTGAGATGTGTCTCGTTTAAATGTTTTACTTTCCTGACGGCCAGATTCAATGCAAAAACTCAAAATCTTACGAGGAATATTGGTCTTATTTCTAGTTAAAATGTCTCATTTTTAGTCAAAAAATCTCATTACACTTAAAAAAAGAGTCATTACCAGAAAAATAACTTGTTATTTGACAATTTTCACCTGTTTCAAGTAAATTTTCACTTGAAATAAGTAGAAAAATCTGCCAGTGGGACAAGATTTATCTTCTCATTACAAGCAAAAAAATCTTGTTCCACTGGCAGATTTTTCTACTTATTTTAAGTGAAAATCTACTTGAAACAGGTGAAAATTGTTGTTTTTTTCCAACGACATTTCGACTTTTTTCACAAAATTTTGACTTTTTTCTCGACATTTCGACTTTTTGTCGAAAAGCTTCTACTTATTTCAAGTAAAATTTACTTGAAACAGGTGAAAATTGTAAAATAAGTTATTTTTCTGGTAATGACTCATGACTCTTGTTTTAAGTTTAATGAGATTTTTTTGAATAAAAATTAGACATTTTCACTTGAAATAAGACAAAAAATCTGCCAGTGGGACCAGATTTATCTTCTCATTACAAGCAAAAAAATCTTGTTCCACTGGCAGATTTTTCTACTTATTTTAAGTGAAAATCTACTTGAAACAGGTAAAAAATTTTGTTTTTTCCAGTGATGAGTCTTGTTTTAAGTGTAATGACATTTTTTTTACTAAAAATGAGACATTTTAACTAGAAATAAGACAGATATTCTCGTTAAGATTTTGATTTTTTGCAGTGTACAGAGAGAGAGAGACGAGCTAAAAACGGTGTGTAATGAAACAGTTGAGTGAGACGTGTCTCGTTTGAATGTTCTACTTTCCTGACGGCAGATTCTCCTCCGATGGTTCCTGATATTTGGCTCAGTCAGTTTATTTGAAATCCCCTTAATTACACCGTTTGATGCTCTGTCTCCATCGTTAGCGTTTAATCGAGTTTCAGCTCCTGCTGCTTGCTCTTTAATATCATTTGCAATAATTTGCTTGATGTTTGCAAACACTTTATGGTGCAAACCCTTTATATAAAAGCTTTAATCTGAACACCACCCACCCACTGCATCGCTAATGTAAACTGATTTTTTATTATTGTATGTCTTTTCTGTTTGCTCTGTTAATTAAGTTTATCATTGGCACTTTAGATGTGTTAATTTCTTCTCAGTAAACCAGCTTATCAACTAATTTACATTCAGTAAGTCTACAGTTTCTCCCTTTTTCGTTTTTATTCTGGTCTCTCTTCTGTGAAGATAAATACAGCCTTAAATGAAATATGGAAATAATCAGATAAAGAGGCTGAATTATGTCTTTTAAATGAATTTTCTAGGGTTTTCTCTTAAATTTCATTCCTGTTTCTGTCCTTTCTTGTGATGTCGTCCTGTGACAGGAAGTAGCTCTCGTGTCTTTATGACTAAACGCAGAAATGCAGCAGGAGATCCTGAATATCAGAAGGTTGAGGATTATCTCAGTATTTGAGATAATCCGCAGTATAAAATAGTGGTCAATTAATCCATCCATCAAACTTAAAAAGCGTCTGCTGCTTGAATTGTTGTTTGTATTAACAAATGCACTGCAAAAACTCAGTTTTAACAAGAATATTTGTCTTATTTCTAGTTAAAATGTCTAATTTTTAGTCAAAAAATCTCACTTAAAACAAGAGTCATTACCAGAAAAATAACTTTTTTGACAATTTTCACCTGTTTCAAGTAAATTTTCACTTGAAATAAGTAGATAAATCTGCCAGTGGAACAAGATTTATAAAAATGTATTTATAAAAAAATCTTGTTCCACTGGCAGATTTATCTTCTCTTTTAAGTGAAAATCTACTTGAAACAGGTGAAAATTGTTGTTTTTTCCAGTGATGACTCTTGTTTTAAATGTAATTAGATTTGTTTGACTAAAAATTTGACATTTTAACTAGAAATAAGACAAATATTCTTGTTGAGATTTTTGCAGTGTGTTATTTTATATGCAGATGACACTGATTTATGTTCCCAATTGACACCATTTGAATCACTGCCGTGTCTCTTGTTCCCCCCGAGAAAAAAGTCAAAATTTCGAGAAAAAAGTCGAAATGTCAAGATTAATGTTACAAGTACAAGTACAATCTTGAGAAAAAAAGTCGAAATGTCGAGAAAAAAGTTGAAATGACGAGATTAAAAAGGAAAGGAAAAAGGAAGAAAAAAGAGGAAAAACGGAAAAAAGAAGAAGAAAAAAAGGAAAAGAAAAAAAAAGAAGAAAAAAAGATCAAACCAGGAGCCACTAGGGCGGCGCTAAAGAGCCGCACGCGGGTTGCCAACCCCTGGTCTAGACTGTAATGTGATATATTGTAATGTTGTATGTTTTCTTGGGACCCCCTTGAAAATTCTGAAACTTCTGAAATTCTTGTTCCCCCCGAACGCTGCTGCAGGTGGAGGACGTGAACGACAACGCCCCCGAGTTCCTGAACCTGCCGTACTACGCCGCGGCTCAGGTGGAGGCCGAGCCGGGATCCGTGGTGTTCAGGGCGGCGGCGCTGGACCGCGACGCCGGGACCAACGGAGACGTGACCTACGGACTCAAGACCCCACACAGGAACTTTGAGGTGACGGGACTAGAATATCTGGACCAGTCAGAGGTCAGAGGTAGACGAGTAGTCTCTCTGGACCGGTCAGAGGTAGACGAGTAGTCGAGACTAAACCGAGAACAAACTGAGAACAAGACCAAGACAAGACCAGAGAGAATCAAGACCAAGACCAAGACTAGTTAAAGCGACACTACGTAACTTTTCCACCTTAATCTAATATTTCATCATCATCATTGTGATGGAACATCAACTTCCAACAGGTTTAATGAACCTCTGTCATGGTCTGAGGGGTCTGTATCACCTTCACTGGCACTATGTAACTTTGAGGAGCATGGTAGGAACCCTGCCACACTAAAAAACTACACATTTTTACGGCTTTGACTGCTTTACGGCATACGCCACTTCCCCCTCCTTCCCAATTCGTAGTCGAGACGAAAATGGGCGGGGCGTGGAGCGCAGAGCTCAGCAGAAGCTGGTAACCCGTTGCTGCGTTGTGGGTTATTCTGTAACCATGGTAACCCGTTGCTGTGTTGTAGCTGCAGCAGCTCCACACAACAGACGTGGGGAAAAGATCCTAATGGTTTAACTTTTCACCGGTTTCCTGCTCGGAGGCAGAACCACGGAGGCCAAGTATCTGATTTAACAAAGTAAAAGAGTGAAAGAGTCGTCGGCTCGCTTTGGATCGCGGCTGTAACGACCAAACATAACGTTCCTCAGTAAACAAACAAACACGCACAGACCGGGGTCGGATCAAAACACGGGTTTTATTCCCCACTTCTCCAGCTAAACGCAGTTGCTGGCCAGCTCTCTGCGGTGCGATTAATTTTGTTGAGGAAAAAATATTAACTCTTATTTGTAGCTGCAGAGGAAAAAAATAATCTCAAGAGGAAAAAAAAATATTGCTCACGCCTCGGAGCCTCTTCAACATAATATAGCGGTCAAAAAAAAGAAAAGAAAAGTAAGAGTAATACAAAACATGTACTGTATGTTGTATGCTGTATGAGTGCAGCTCCGACGAGGAGCTGCACTCTTTAGTAGGGATTTCATATGGATCCAGACCGTTAATAATCATTATTTTCTCCATATACCGCTCCCTGGCTTCCTTGTTTAAGGTATCCCGGTAAATTCCAGTTCCTTTCCAGCAGTTTAACATCTTTTTTTTTGCGTTCCATCTGTTCACTTGGTGAAACAGAAAAGCGTCCCGTCTCCTCTCATCAAAACAAATGCAGCGACGGGACAGGAGTTTTCCGGCAGTACGCGCTGATGCTCATGGGAAACGTAGTGTTCTTTCTGGTAAAACACTACCGCTTTTGTCCAAAAGATGCCGCCAAACTCAGAAAAACTGAAAGTTACGTTGTGCTGCTTTAAGGTCAAAACCAAGACCAAGACTAGTTAAGGTCAAGACCAAGACTAGATAGATCCGAGTCTGAGACCTGGAGAGACCCAGAGACCCGAGACCGAGACAAGACCAGGACCACAAACAAGTGTTCTTGAGAACTACTAGTCTAGTCTAGTCTAAATATACTAGTCTACTCGGAGTATATTTAAGTAATTTTGTGTCTTAACATCCTTGTTCCTTAACTGTTTCCTTCCCTGCAGATGAATCCTGCGACAGGAGAGATCACCCTGAAGAGAACGTTTGAGGCAGACCTGTCCAACATGGAGTACAAGGTGGTGGTGGTGGCCAGCGACGGCGGCGCCCCCGCCCTGTCCAGCGAGGTGGAGCTGCCCATCACCATCGTCAACAAGGCCATGCCGGTGTTCGACAAGCCCTTCTACGGCGTGACGGTGCCGGAGGACGTGGCCGTGTCGGCCGCCGTGCTGCGCATCAACGCCAGCAGCCCCGAGGGCCAGCAGATCATCTTCACCGTGGCCGACGGCGACCCCGCCCTGCAGTTCGACATCGGCTTCGACTCCGGGGTCATCAGCGTGGTGTACCCGCTGGACTACGAGGCGGCGCAGTACTACCGGCTCACGGTGAAGGCCACCGACACGCTGACGGGGGCCAAGTCCGAGGTGGACGTGGACATCATCGTCCTGGACGTCAACGACAACGCGCCGCTGTTCCAGAACAGCTCGTACTCCGCCGTGCTGTCGGAGAACGCCATGGTGGGGACGTCCGTGCTGCAGGTGGGTGTTTCACTGCCAAACAAGAGTATATTTCAAACCTAGCACCTACTAGAGCGGCAGTAGCTCAGGTGCTAGAGCGGGTCGTCCAATAATCCAATGATGTCCTTGGGCAAGACACCTTACCCACCTTGCCCTGTTTGAATGTGTATGAATTAGGGTTGCCACCCGTCCCGTAAAATGCGGAATTGTCCTTTATTTGAGAAAAAAATGTTGCGTCCCTTATTGAACTAATACGGGACGCGATTTGTCCCGTATTTTCATTAACTTTTACACCATATTCTAGTTAAATTATTGAAATAAGTTAACTTTTACACCATATTCTAGTTGAATTATTGAAATAAATTCACTTTTACACCATATTCTAGTTGAATCATTGAAATAAATTCACTTTTACACCATATTCTAGTTGAATTATTGAAATAAATTCACTTTTACACCATATTCTAGTTGAATTATTGAAATAAATTAACTTTTACACCATATTCTAGTTGAATTATTGAAATAAATTAACTTTTACACCGTATTCTAGTTGAATTATTGAAATAAATTCACTTTTACACCGTATTCTAGTTGAATTATTGAAATAAATTCACTTTTACACCGTATTCTAGTTGAATTATTGAAATAAGTTAACTTTTACACCATATTCTAGTTGAATTATTGAAATAAATTAACTTTTACACCATATTCTAGTTGAATTATTGAAATAAATTAACTTTTACACCATATTCTAGTTGAATTATTGAAATAAATTAACTTTTACACCATATTCTAGTTGAATTATTGAAATAAATTAACTTTTACACCATATTCTAGTTGAATTATTGAAATAAATTAACTTTTACACCATATTCTAGTTGAATTATTGAAATAAGTTAACTTTTACACCATATTCTAGTTGAATTATTGAAATAAATTAACTTTTACACCATATTCTAGTTGAATTATTGAAATAAATTAACTTTTACACCATATTCTAGTTGAATTATTGAAATAAATTAACTTTTACACCGTATTCTAGTTGAATTATTGAAATAAATTAACTTTTACACCGTATTCTAGTTGAATTATTGAAATAAATTAACTTTTACACCATATTCTAGTTGAATTATTGACATAAATTAACTTTTACACCATATTCTAGTTGAATTATTGAAATAAATTAACTTTTACACCATATTCTAGTTGAATTATTGAAATAAATTAACTTTTACACCATATTCTAGTTGAATTATTGAAATAAATTAACTTTTACACCATATTCTAGTTGAATTATTGAAATAAATTAACTTTTACACCGTATTCTAGTTGAATTATTGAAATAAATTAACTTTTACACCGTATTCTAGTTGAATTATTGAAATAAATTAACTTTTACAACATATTCTAGTTGAATTATTGAAATAAATTAACTTTTACACCATATTCTAGTTGAATTATTGAAATAAATTAACTTTTACACCATATTCTAGTTGAATTATTGAAATAAATTAACTTTTACACCATATTCTAGTTGAATTATTGACATAAATTAACTTTTACACCATATTCTAGTTGAATTATTGAAATAAATTAACTTTTACACCATATTCTAGTTGAATTATTGAAATAAGTTAACTTTTACACCATATTCTAGTTGAATTATTGAAATAAGTTAACTTTTACACCATATTCTAGTTGAATTATTGAAATAAATTAACTTTTACACCATATTCTAGTTGAATTATTGAAATAAATTAACTTTTACACCATATTCTTCACCTGTATCTATATTCTACATCTGGGCTGATGTTACATACGTAGCATAGGAGGCTATTTCAGTTGCTATATGGTTGTCTGTCTCTACAGTCATGCAAGTTCAATGCTATTAAAGCACTTTAAACTTTAAATCAAAGCATTTTGTTTTTTCATATAAAATAAACACATTTTTATTCAGTTTAGAAGTTTTAAGGCTTTTTTTTTTTGGCTCCTGCGCTGCTGAAATCAGGGCGTCCTTTATTTCTATTTCTGAAAGGTGGCAGCCCTAGTATGAATGTTTGGTGGTTGGAGGGGCCGTTTGACGCAATATGGCAGCCACGCTTCCGTCAGTCTGCACGGCAGCTGTGGCTACAAACGTAGCAGCTGTGGCTACAAACGTAGCAGCTGTGGCTACAAACGTAGCAGCTGTGGCTACAAACGTAGCAGCTGTGGCTACAAACGTAGCAGCTGTGGCTACAAACGTAGCAGCTGTGGCTACAAACGTAGCTACCACCACCGGGGAGGATGTGTGTGAATGAATAATGATCTCTGGAAATCACTTTGGGTGCCTTGAAGGGCGCTATATAAAACCAAGCCATTATTATTATTATTACTAGCACCTACTCGGCTCTACTCATCTCAACGTGTCCTGGTTTCTTTTCCATAACAATCCGGTACCTGGAGCAGAAGTAGGAGGTTGGAGAAGCTGCTGTGACGTATTTGATTGTGTATCTAAAGGAAGAAGACAACAACACTAAAGATGTAGAACCTGGAGGAGATGATAGATGTGCTGCTGGGTCTGTGGCTCGTGTTTGATATCAAGTTAAAAATGAGAGAGAGAGAAGCTTCAAGCGGCAACACTTTTTAATGTTTTTAGTTTAGTTTAGCTGAGCAGCTATGAAGAGACAGAGCTCCTGGTAGATCTAGTCGTTCCTTATCTCCGTCTAGATCTTTTTAATTCTCTCCTCAGCACCAGGTTTATGAACATCTGCACCTCAGAGTTGGATCATGAAACAGACTTCTGCTGCCGTTGCTGCTGGAATAAAATGAACAAGAAACCGTCAGAGTTGCTCTTTCTCAGACGTCTGACTCCAACCCCCCGACCAATCGGTGGCCTGGAGTGTGATGACATCACAGCCCGACTCAGCCGCTTAGAACCTCGGCAGTAGTTACAGAAAAGTATCTACTCAGCACGTTAGACCCCTAGTGGGAAAGAACCAAACCGAGGCGAGGAGAGACGAGTAGGTGCTGGCGGAAAAGCGCCAAAACAGTGTTGTGAATCCAGTTACACCTCCACACCTCCAGGGGGCGACTCTGAGCAAAACAACTTCCTTTGTAACTTAAGTTGTAAAGGAACTTTGATGCTGTTTATGTCACAGGTTTGGCAAGGCAAGTTTATTTGTATTGCACAATTCAACGCAAGGTAATTCAAAGTGCTTTACATCAACATTAAAAGCGGCGAGACACAATTAAACAGTAAATAACAAATAAAATGAAATAAAATGATGAGAAAAGAGGTAAAATAATAAAAAAAGCACAAGTTATTAAAAAGTAAAGGCAGTAGATCCAGCAGGTTCATCTCATTCTTACAATGGTAAGAATTACATTTCTATACGGTCAAAACGTACAAAGACCGGGTCAAATACAGTATTACAAAAGTAATCTGTAACAATTCATACAGTGATTTTAACGAATTTGACAATTCTACGTCACAATGCCTGCATTCAGGGCTTACCCATAACTTCGCGTTATTTTCCATAAATCACAAGTATTTAATTTAAGAGTAAATAGCTTAAATAACAAATAGCTGCAACAAAAGCTGCAACCAGCGATGAACGGGCCCTAGAGTATATATATATATATATATATATATAAATATATACCGTATTTTCTGGACTATAAGCCGCTACTTTTTTCATAGGTTTTCAACCATGCGGCTTATACAAAGGTGCGGCTATTCTGTGGATTTTTCTTCCACCGCTAGGGGGAGTGCTAACCGGAATTAGAATCAAAACTAAGACAAAATAAATGCACAGAAGAATACGCTACTTCTTCTTTAGCAGATAGAAGTAGGTAGAAGCAGATTTCAAACAGATAAATAGATAAATAAATACCGGTTATTTTCTCTTGGTTCTGTCCCGTTTTAATCAAGTTGCTGCCGTGTTAAAAGACACTGTTAGGAAAGGATCTATTTAGGTACAAACATGTACATCATTTACAGTTCAAAATCCTTCTGTACATGTAGTAAATATCTAATCTAACAACATAAATATATTTGCGGCTTGCATATCTTTTTTTTTAAATAGAGCGGATGCGGCTTATATACAGGTGCGGCTTGTATATCTTTTTTTTATTACTTTTTTAAAAATAGAGCGGGTGCGGCTTATATGCAGGTGCGGCTTATAGTCCAGAAAATACGGTATATATATATAAAATATATATTATATATATTATATATAAAAATATATATATATTTTTTTGTTTTGTTTTTTTATTCTATATCAATGCAGTCGTACAAATGACGTTTACAGATGAGGAAGTGATACGGTTAGTCATTGGCTGAGCCGACTGCCAATCAATCATATTAGATTCTAAAATTAGACGCTCGTATAAGTTTGATTTAATGGTTGATATAAACTCTCCCGGCGTTGCAAACACGTGCAGAGTTCACTGTACATGTAGAAAGAAGAACAGCATCATGGGAATCACACACTCATGATCCCACAGGGTTTTAGTCCAAATCTGCACTTTTTTACAAATTCTGCTAATCGACCAGTTTAATCCTTTTGGTTTTGAGGTGGACAGTTTTAAAAAAAATATCGGCCATAAAAATGTCGGCCTTGTCCCAGATTTAATGGTCGTTCGCTGCACCGGAGGAAAAAACACTTTTAACGACTCAAAAGCAACGTCTCCGTTCACAAATCACGGCCCCATTACTCAATTAAACCCCAGCCCTCGTTAGCTCTGGTTTTACTGCAGCAGTAACTGTTTCTCACTCAGCTGGAGAGACTGTGGAGCAGAGAGACGGCTGTGGTTCCTCCTCAGCAGAGACACGAGTCCTCCAGCCAACCAGAGCGGAGTATTTCAGCAGAGCTGGGATCAGGATGCTCCCAATCATTTTTCTTTTTTTTCTTTTTATTGGTGAGATTTTATGATAACACAAAGTGACATAGGGGACAAACTCATTACACCAAGTGGAAATAATACAAATACAAGATACAATGATATGTATCTAGGTGTGTGCGTGTGCGTGTGCGTGCGCGTGCGCGTGTGTGTGTGCGTGCGTGTAGGTGTGTGTAAATAATATAATGAAAGTAAATAAATAAATTAAGAATATTAATTTGAAAAATAAATAGATAATTATCATATAGAGTGATATAGTACTGGAGTTGAGGGGAGATGAGGGGGAATGGCATCCCCCCCTGAAATAAAAACGGTCCAAATCACCCCCCCCTGTAAAACTGCCATCCCCCCTTTCCATCCCTTATGTCATTTCGTCAATGAATGTGGTTTTACTGCTATTTCAACATTTAGAGTCATCACCTGAAAAATAACACCAGAAAAATAACTTATTTGACAATTTACCCGTTTCAAGTAAATTTTCACTTGAAATAAGTAGAAAAATCTGCCAGTGGAACAAGATTTATCTTCTCATTAGAAGCAAAAAAAATCTTGTTCCACTGGCAGATTTTTCTACTTATTTTATGTGAAAATCTACTTGAAACAGGTGAAAATTGTTGTTTTTTCCAGTGATGAGTCTTGTTTTAAGTGTAATGAGATTTTTTTTTTACTAACATTTATTTATTTTTTGCACAGTGATAACACAATAATTTTTTTATCATATAAAGACAAATAATTTGTGCAGGAGAGGAAAAGAAGCCCGAAGGGCTTATAAGAAATCCTCCCCTCAATACAAAATCCCCAAAAACAAATTAGTCAATAGCAAAAGAATAGAAAGGAAAAAAGAAAAGGTAAAATAAACAAAGAAAAATACAATAAACAGCCAAACAAAATATCCATGAAATGGCAATTTCATTTCCGTAAGAATAGCCTGTTAATTTTGTCTAGATAAAAGATTCCCCACCAAGCTGGTCCTAAACATTTTTAAGGATGACACTAACTTAAGAGACCGATCTAAAGAGTTCCAGAGTTGAGGGCCATGGAATCTGATAAAGGATTGGTGACTGCAGGTACGACAAAGAGGTAAATGAAAGTTCTTCCACCTCTAACTGAATAAGAGTGAATATCTGATGATAACAGAAAAAAATGAGACATTTTAACTAGAAATAAGACGAATATTCTTGTCGGGAGCGAGCGAGCGAGCGCGGTGTTTTGGCTCCAAAGACTGAATGTGGTGATAGATTTATAGTTAAAAAGGTGGAGTTGAATTGGTATTTTTTTTATCGTCATTTTTATCGTTATCGGGATAAATGCCAGAAATTATCGTGATACATTTTTTAGTCCATACCACCCATATAGTATAATAATATAACATAATTATATTATAATATTATAACATATAACACAATGATATCACCATACTATAATATATAACAATATAATAATACTGTAATATAACATCCCATGAGATCTCATAACATAATATAATAATACACTATAAAACAATATATCATATAATAATAATTTCATTATCATGATTACTGTTCTTTCTTTCTTTCTTTCTTTCTTTCTTTCTTTCTTTCTTTCTTTCTTTCTTTCTTTCTTTCTTTCTTTCTTTCTTTCTTTCTTTCTTTCTTTCTTTCTTTCTTTCTTTCTTTCTTTCTTTCTTTCATGATTACTGTTCAGATTATAAATTAATAATAAAAAATAAAATAAGGAAAATGTAGTTGTAATATACCAATGTAATAATAGCAATGAAAAAGGATTCTCCCAGTCAGACGCTGCTGGTCTGATTGGAGTCGCTGACGTGAATCCTGACGTGCTCATCAGTATGTTTGATGAGTGTTTGCATGATAAAGGACAAAAATAAGTATTATTTGTGGCGAGAGCGTACGGCGAATGTAAAACAGGAGGCGCCCCATGAGTGTGTGAGCAGACGGACGACAGCGGCGATACAGAATCACTCAGGAGTGAGATGAAGTGATACGAGAGTGTGGATGATTCATCTCAGCGGCTCCTGAGACGTGGACGTCACGGCGACAGGAAATGCACAGAACAAAAGACGTGGAAATATCAATGTTTTATTAAAAGGCTCGTTGTAAACCCTCACAATGTTCTTAATACTTTAGCAGCATCGTCTCAACGGGCGCTAGGAGCAGAAGGTTGAGGGAAATGGAGTACAAAGAAAGTAAAAGAAGCCAAAGTAAATACAAATTAAAGCTGCAAGCAGCGATGAACGTTCCTCCACCCTTCTGCACATTCAGGCTGCAGTGGAAGCTTGTATGACTTGATGTAGATTCTTCAGGTCTGGACATTTAGTGGATGAAACACCCACGACTGTCTATGTCAAACCATTCAAAAGTTATGGCAGAAAGTAGGAACTATCAGATATGGACCAATCAGATGAAGGGGGGGACGCTTTTTGGCGTCTATCGTCGCCACGGTAACACTTTTGACTAAGAAAAGTAATGCGCGTCGTCGCAGGATGGAGACGCACATTTTGATGTATAACACACCTGGGTGCACGTTACGGTTCAAGGGAAGAAGCGGCTGAAGGAATGGCATAAATTGCGCCAAAATTACACGATTAATTAAAAATGGCCGACTTCCTGTTGGGTTTGGGCCATGGCTCCAAGAGACTTTTCTTTAAGTTGTGACATGATACAGGTGTGTAGGGATTTTCGTGCATGTACGTCAAACCGTATTGTGGGGCTTGAGGCACAAAGTTTTCTAGGGGGCACTGTTGAGCCGTTAGGCCACGCCCATTAATGCAAACCATTAAATATCACATTTTTCACCAGGCCTGGCTTGGTGAAAAATTTGGTGACTTTTGGGGCACGTTTAGGGGGAAAAAAGGCCCTCATTTCGTCGGAAAAATAAAAATAAAATAAAAAACTCTGGAACTGAACACGCCAAGAAATAGATTTTCAAAATAAAACAGGAACCAGATTAACACCAGAAACCTAAAGAAACAAAAGAAGAACACAAAAACTTCTAAACTAGGTCAAATTTGTGATTTATTTGTTGTCACTGAATGGTCTTTCTTTCTTTGTTTTCATTTCATTTCATTTCATTTCATTTTCATTTTATGTATTTGATGAGGAGGCACAGTGCACATCATTATGCGTTCAAAAATAAAGGCAGATGCACCCAACTGTAGCCTGGTTTTAATTATTATTATCATGTACAGCACTTTGGTCAGTAATATCTATAATATATATAATCTATATAATAATCTGTAATATCTAGTAAACCCGAAAAAACCTGAAGCAAACTCGAAAATAAACCCGAAAAAACCCGAAACACACCCGAAAAAAACGAAAATAAACCCGAAAAAACCAGAAAATAAACCAGAAAAAACCCGAAAATAAACCAGAAAAAACCCGAAACACACCCGAAAATAAACCCGAAAAAACCCGAAACACACCCAAAAATAAACCCGAAAAAACCCGAAAATAAACCCGAAAAAACGCGAAACACACCTGAAAATAAACCCGAAAAAACCCGAAAATAAACCCGAAAAAACGCGAAATAAACCCGAAAAAACCCGACAATAAACCAGTTTTATTATTTTCAAAATAAAACAGGAACCAAATTAACACCAGAGACAGAACACAAAAACACCCTAAACCACAGATAGTGTAGCTCAGAAATGGGGATTCAAAACTGTTTAACTTCCACGTTCCGGTGCACAAATCTGGCAAAAACACAGTCGGGTTCACAACGGCTCTGTTTCTCTGCAAACGCTGATGTAACTCAGGGTTTCAAAGTGCTTAAAATGATGTTTCACTGGATCCTGAATTACAAAAAAAGAAGAATTTAGATGTTTAATGTGTATTTTGATGGCTGGTTTCAGGTTTCAGGAGTTAAAAGACCATCTTTTCCGTAGAGGATCTTCACTAGCACTCCAGCAGGAGAATTTAGCAGAATTTAAAACCATTTCCACATGAAAACTGTCTGGACAGGATTGTTGAGGAACTGCTTTATGATCCTGGAGAGAATCACTGCTGGGTTTTCAGAGCTTTTGGCACAACGGACCGTCTGCTCTCCGGTTCAATCACTTTCAGAAAGACGTAGACATCAATGTGGCACAGATCTCCCAAGTTTCCCAACGTACAGTAAAACAATCCAGACAGAATGAATGAATGATTCAGCTGAAAGTGTGATTCATCCCGTTAGACTGAGGTTCAATTGCTGTTCTTTTCTCTGGATTTGGACGTCGGCTCTGCCGAGTTCAGGGACGTCAGGACGATCAAACCTGACGTGAATTATGCAGGAGACATTTCACACTGGCCACGGTTACATGATGGTTTTTAATTCGGAATTCATTATTCAGAATTAAATAATTCAGAATTAAACTATTTTCCTTCGAGTTTACATGGAAATAGTAATTCTTCACAAAACGGGACTAGTTTCTTCTGAGCGGAGGAAGATTTTGGTCCGCGGGTCGAGGCGTGGTCGTTACTAGTCAACACAATAGATTAATATTAGATTAATATTAATAACCAATATCGTGATACAGTTCGTCACCTCCATGACATGTAACGTGATGTTTTTGTATCGCACCCCTTGTGTTTACATGGTCATTTTTACTAATTTTAAATGGGATTTCATTTTAATTCTGAATTAATTCTGAATTAAACTTCCCATGTAAAGGCTCTGATTGTCCTGGTCTCCGTAGGTCGTGGCCCAGGACCAGGACTCGGACAGGAACGCGGCCGTGTCCTACCAGATCCTGTCCGACGTCTACAACAGCAGCGACTTCTTCCAGATGGACGCGCGGCGCGGGCTGGTGCTGACGGTGCGGCTGCTGGACTACGAGCTGGCGCAGCGCTACGACTTCATCGTGCGGGCCACGGACAGCGGCGAGCCGGCCCTCAGCAGCGACGTCAGCGTGACGGTGACCGTCACCGACACCAACGACAACCCGCCCGGCTTCAGCCGCGCCGTCTACGACGCCTTCGTCAGCGAGCTGGCGCCGCCCGGACAGTTCGTCACCTGCGTCCAGGCGTCGGACGCCGACGTCTGCGACGCCCAGAGGCTGCGGTGAGAAACACGAGCAACGCGTGGGAAAAACTGTCCTATGTTTACAGTATTTAGTCACACACCAGTTTAGGCCTGTGTTGAAAAAAAAAATCAATTTTCCAATTCTCAATCGCACTGCAAAAACTCCAAATCTTAACAAGAATATTTGTCTTATTTCTAGTTAAAATGTCTCATTTTTAGTCCAAAAAATCTCATTACATTTAAAACAAGACTCATCACTGGAAAAAACAACAATTTTCACCTGTTTCAAGTAGATTTTCACTTAAAATAAGTAGAAAAATCTGCCAGTGGAACAAGATTTTTTTGCTTGTAATGAGAAGATAAATCTTGTTCCACTGGCAGATTTTTCTATTTATTTCAAGATAAAATTTACTTGAAACAGGTGAAAATTGTAAAATAACAAGTTATTTTTCTGGTAATGACTCTTGTTTTTAGTGTAATGAGATTTTTTGACTAAAAATGAGACATTTTAACTAGAAATAAGACTAATATAAAATTTATATAAAAGTTTTTGCAGTGTAAAGATCTTTTTTTTTCATCATTACATTACAACTTTTTGTATTTTTTTGTTTATGCCCAAAAAAGGAATGTTTTGTTGGACACCAGAATAACTGGTGCCATGTTTTTGCCTTTAAATATGTTTAAAGGTATGAAAACATTAAAGTTTTCAGTTATAATTGCATAAATTGTCTATATTTCAATACTTTATATACTGTCTTGGGGTTACATTTGTGTTAGGTTCCTAAATCATCAACATAAATTAATAACTTAGGAAAAAAACACAGAGACTGTTAGAAATGATTTTCAAGACGCTTCTGCAGAAGGTTGGAGAGAAGTCTGAGGAGCTTAAAGGCAACACGACCCTCCTCTTTAGAGCTCGTCAGGCCTTCTCACAAATTCTCCCTACAGTCAGGCCCTTTTTATTTGAGCAAGGGTGACAGGAAACCATATTTGGTAAACAATGAACAATTAGAAGAAACAGATGGAGAAAAAACAGACATTGGATCAGATGATGTGGTTGAAAAGTCACACCTATGACTTTTCAGTTATCTTGTGGTGTGCAGGGCAACAGACATCCTTTTAAGAAATGGTCTTGTCATCAGATGGTCCAAATAACCCTTAGCTAACTTTTAAAGACAATGAGACGGCTGTCAGTCGCCCCCCCTGACAGAAAACTCAGGAAGTGGCTTCCCTGTCATCTGTTAGAGCATGTGATGGGGGTCTTGAAACACGAAGGGTCAAAGGGGTCAACAGGAAGTATTGGACAGATGTGTCCAACTGCACAATAGTCAACTGTTTAACAGAGCAGACAACCCCCCTAAATACCCTCAGGGAGTGGCCTGTCCTGTGACTTCT